>NC_056749.1:757667127-757847127 GCF_019279795.1 Protopterus annectens
GATGTGAATTGTGTCAAAAGCTTTGTCCTGGTGCAGCTATGCAGTGCAAACTATTTTTCCTTCATCCATTGCTTTGGTTACCTTTTCAAAAAAAAATCCATCAGGTTCAGTAAGCATGACCTTCCTTTGGTGAATACAAACTGAGATCGGTCAAGTGTGTGGATGTTTTTATGTCCTGTTTGATTCATTCCATGATAAATCTTTACATGGCTTTGTATATGAGTCTGGTCAGATTTATGATCTGTAATGTCTTGCATCTGTGGAAGATCTTCCCTTATGCAGGGGAATGACTGTAGATGTTGTCCAATCACTTCATAGAAAGCCGGTATGGAGGCTCAGCCTGAAGTGTTGTTAGGGGTTTAGCTAAATCATGCTTCATGCATCCAGAGTTATTGTTAGGATCCATCAATGCAGTATTTATAGCATTTGATAACACTTCTAGCACTTGGTCTTGCATTATAGCAGGAGGCGAGTCTCTTTAAGGTTTATCTTGAAGGACAGACAGAGAGGAGATAGGGGTAAAGTTAGAGCTAACTTTATCAGCCAGCAGGTTTGCTATATCTTCAGAGTAAATGTAGGTAACATCATTCTCACACACACACCCAAACACAGATGCACACACATATAGGCATATACATTTATATATGGGTTTATATCATATGGCTGCAAGACCATGTGATTACATTTTAAAAGATTAGATCACAGAGAATCAAATCAGCTCCTTTTCCAGAGTCTGGGAGTTTTTTATTTGCCCTTTCCTCAGCAAGGAGTAATCTCAGAGTTGGTATACATATATGTAAATGCACACACAATCGCACACACACACACACACACACACACACACACACACATATATATATATATATATATATATATATGTATGTGTGTGTGTGTGTGTGTGTATGTGTGTATCTAAATCTATATATATATATATATATATATATGGTTCCCTATGAAACCATCGAATTTACACTACATCGAGAATGACTACATCGAGACTAGACCATCGAAAGTACATAACAGCGAAAACAGAAATCGTCGACATTTAAAACATCGACTACATGGAAAGTGCAGAACATACAGGAGAGAAGTTATTAATACAGTTATACTGCACTACATAGCATACACACTAGCCCTGACCCAAACCCTAACCCTAAGGTCCGACACTATCGCACACTTCACCTACCTGCACCTAACCTAACTCACTTACCCACCCCTAGCCCAAGCTCCGACACTATCGCACTTCACCTACCTGCACCTAACCTAACTCACTTACCCACCCCTAGCCCAAGATCCGACACTATCGCACTTCACCTACCTGCACCCTAACCCTAACTCACTTACCCACCCCTAGCCCAAGCTCCGACACTAATGCACACTTCACCTACCTTCATTTTCGATGCTTTGGAAGTCGACGATTTCCGTTTTCGATGGTTTGCAATTTCAATTTAGAAGTCCCGATCTTCTCATTTTCGATGTAGTGTAAATTCGATGGTTTCATAGGAAACCATATATATATATATATATATATATATATATATATATATATATATATATATATATAGACAGATGTACACACACACATATGCTTTGTAATCAGGGGGTGTGGGGCAGTGCAGGGATGTATATGTACACACACGCACACACAAGCATTCATGCATACACACATGTGGGTATAATAATATTTTTGGAGCAGATTGCTGAATTATGCTTTGGAGTTCTACTAATCTACAATATATAAGCAGCTATTAAAACAATCACTAACTTTGCCTATACAAGGCCCTTTCTGAATGGGTGAAAATGTACTGTTTAGAATGCTTAATTCTTTTAATTCCAGTTTGAATTTAGAACTGCAATTGTTGTAGAGCATGTTGGAATATTTGAAATTCAGATGGGCATGGAGTTTAAGGCAGTACATGTTTCATAAATGTGATGTCATGCCAGACAATGTAATATTATTTGCATGCCTTAGTAAAGCTGACAGAGTTATTTGACTGACATACACACTTGCCTCATATTCCCTTTATATGGCTATAACTGACATGACTGACAAAACTGATAAATCAGCAACAAAAATCTCCAAGGTACCCAACTAATCTTTTTTAGACTTCCACCATGGAGGCTGGAGGTTGAGATGACAGCCAAAAAACAGAAAACTCCTGAGAAATAAAGGAATTCCCTACATATGTAAAAATAAGTGTCTACATAAAAAGAGTCTTTCTAGGAAAGCAATATTTAATATGAATTCAACTATAATTTCTAAAAAAAAAATGAGGACTGTAACACCAGGGAAATACTGCCAGTCCAGCTATCTGGAATTTTATAAATAATTATATGTCACTTGAAAATATTAATATTATTTATATAGAAATGTGACACTGCCAGCCCAGCTATCTGGAATTTTGTAAATAATCATATGTCATTTATGAATAGTAATATGATTTATATGATTGCCCTACACATGTAAGAGAACTGCATGTTATGTAGTGAGCTTCAAGAATGTTGCCACAATGTACCTTACTGGAAAACAACAGAAATGTATGTAAATTATACACCTGTGCAAATGTATGCTTTAATAGTAGAAGCTGGAACACACAGGGTTAACTTGCAAAACTTCAAGAAAATAAGTGGAATTTATTTTACAATTTTGTTATCTCTCAGTTTCAGCTCAGTGCAGACACAATGTTTAGAACTAGAAATTTTTCTATTGTCTTGAAACAGAAATACTTACTTGGTTTCAAATGTAAATGTGTTTTATTGCACTGACTTCCTAGCAGATGCACACTTCTGAGAGATATGTATTTTTTGACACAGAGGTATTAATTTCTAAGTATCTGTTTAGCCTGAGAACTGAAGTCAAGTGACAAAGAGTGAAGTCATCCAAGCTAACCCAGCAGTAATGTTGATTATTAATTTAAGGACTCTGTCAGCGAAATACTTTACATTTTTTATTTTGTCTTGGACCTAGAAACATCTATCATCTGCATTTGCCTTGCTCTGTAAGTAAGTTATTTAGGGCATAATGTCTTTTAGATATGGATAGGAATATACTGTAGTAAAGATTAGTTTAGATGTTTCTATGTTTATTTAAGACTGTCCTGCAATGTTGTTTTAAAATATTTCCTGTGATTCTGAATCTGCAGTTACTGTGTTGATTGAGTATTGTATTGTTCTTTTATTATTTATTATTAAATATATTTTAACCTTTTAATTGTAGCTGTTTGTTTAGATATATTTAAGCTATTAGAGTACTTGCATATGTATTTGGTGACACTGTACAAGCCACTCTTAAATAGCCTCGGTCTTGGTTAAACTTACCGTTTGGATAATAGTAACATTACACAGTAGGATTGTTCACCCTTTGTAAGGGCCTTAGAGTAGCTGATAAGTAGTGGTTGGTGGCAGGGAACTACCTTATAGTCTGGGCAGAAGGGAGCATAGCTAGTAAACCTGTGACAGCCTTCCCCAGGAGGAGTTTCTGTGTGTGTGTGTGTGTGTGTGTGTGTGTGTGTGTGTGTGTGTGTGTGTGTGTCAGCTACATGGGCAGGTACATAAAGCACTGATTGGACAGAGGGGGTGCTGGAGGTTTTGGCTTTACCACTCGGCTGAGATCTTAACCATATAGCTGTGCCAGTGGGGAGTTTTATTGGTGATCTGGAGAAAGAGGCAGAAACCAACCCCAGAATGACTGTGATCTCTGTGTGTGCTCTTAATGGAAATTGTACTTTTCCATGTGTGTACTTGTCATACTCTCATTGTGTACATCCCTCACTGTTGCCAGTGGTGAGAATTGAGGCTCCTTGATGACTGGGCCAGTGCAGGGGCATCACAAAGACAACCATTAATTACAAAACAATATACCTTTCATCTGCTATGATTTAAGCATAGCTTTATGATTTTGACAATCACTTTTAACTTTCCTTCTCCTGGATTTATGAAGTTCCACATAATGTCAGACCTGCTTACAGGTGCATTGTTTATTAAATACATAAACTATAACTGTGCAAAGATTAGCTACCACAACATATAGAGGGTATAGTAAAAACAATGAAAGTGTTCCTCTGCTATTATTTTTAAAGGTTAGTGTTATGGTTTTTAATGATGGGATGCTCAGAGGCATGCACATGAAGCCATTCCATCGTGCTATTCCTATATGATGGGAGAAGTGCAGAGATCAGGTGTAGGATTTTATTGGATGGTGCTGTGTAGGATGCACTGTGTACCATCCACATGTTGCTCTCTGCTCAGGGAAAAAGAGGATTCATCATCTCATGACACAACCAGACAGCTCTTGTAGAATTTTTTCTCCTGTGTAAGAACCATGGTAATCTCAGATAATTCCTTTGGTTCTGCATAGAAAGAGTTGATAATGGAAATCTGAGTTTGATGCAGCACAGATACATCCATCAAGTACAATTGCTATGCTATGAATGTAGAAAATGGTATCTGGTATCTCAAGGGAGGCAGAAACTATTGAGAGTTATAAGAAAAGATCCCCTGAAAAGCATTGTGCGATTTTACAGGAAAATCAAAAACTTGTTTTGGCATCATTTGCATACTCTCAGGGGGAAAGGTAGAGACAAGGATGTCTGGTATCATGACTAAGAGGAACAGGGGGAGAGTCTTGAGGGTCATGGGAACCAACACATGAATGGAAGCAAGATGTCTTTGTCCTTGTAAGTGCAAATGAGAAGAGCAGTAAAGAAGGCAGTGCAGGTGCACTCTGGGAAACTAGCAGTGAGCTTTTAATGATAATGCATCTAGGAACATTCTTGTGTGTACTATCTGCTTATGAACAGGGAAAGATGTACTGGTACATGCCATGGCTTTCATTGAACTACTGAACGACTATTGCAAAAGTACAATTATTACTTCACTGATAAATCCATTTGGAAGGATATAATATTGTATTGTTAACATATTTCGGGAAATAAGATTAGCATTCTAAGTAGATGGTTTAAGTATTTAATTTGCACGCATTTAAACTAGCATAACACAATGCAAGAAACTGTCATGAAAATATAGGCTTTAATACCACACAAAAAAAAGATAAAATGCAGGGAATTGAAAAAGATAATATGGAGACAGATGTTGAAATATGGATAAGATGACATGGAGTGTGGAAGGTAATGAAGGGCCAGAGTCTAAGCAAAAACTCACCTAAACAAATTACTCTGATGGTAAGATGAATGACTGTGTTGCAGCAACTTTCACAGCATGCAAAACATGGAAGGTTGACTGGTAGGCAGGGATATCAGGGTGCAATAGTTAACAGGGATAAAAGGAGGCTAAAATGACATGCAGTTGGTGTGGCTGAACCTCTTAACAACCATCATAGGAACAGCAAGTCTTTTGTGAAAATGATATATAAAGATTGTAATATTTGTATATATTTCTACGCTAGTCTACTATATTTCCAAGTCTGTAGTAATTGTATAACTGAAACTAAATACCTTATTGTAACCTTGATAACTGTTTTTTGGAGCTTTTCTCCCCAGGACTCCATTGAAAACTGGTTCTTTGGCCCAGTGGACTATCCTGGTAAACCAACTGCAAATACATAAATAAATAAATAAATAAAAAAGAAAAAGTAAACGTTGCAGTTCTTAAATGATAGAATATCAGTTTGTGAAAATCTAACATTTAAGTTTTGAAAGCACAACATTTTGGAAATGTAGTAAAACGTAAGAAGAAATAAAGCAGAGCTTGATTTTATAGATAGCTACTTGGTATATGTTCCAGGAGGCTATTGAGGAGAATAATCCCATCTTCAATTATCCCAAAGCACTGTCTGAATAAGTGATGTGGTCAGAGTTCCACAGTAGGCAAATAGGGGTGGGAAATCAATCCCTCAACTCTAGGAAACAGTTTGTTAATAGCATACAGCCACAGTCATCAGCAGCAATTGCCAGACTTGATTTTAAGCATAAAATGAAGCAGGAAAAGCAATCAGTAAAGCTAAGAATTAAACTGAAAAAAAATGCAACACAATTCACTCAAGACAAAAGAAGCAAACGTTCATGATTAGAGGTTAGGAAGAAAGGATGGCAAATAGCTGGTTGTCGAATGATGTTTTCTGCCTTGTATACATGAAGGAGGGGAACAGAGTTTCTCCTAATTGATTCTGCACAAGTATCACAGTTAAGAAAAAATGTTTGTTGTTCTCTTCACAGAAGAAAGGATCTTCAACGAACTCAAAAGAGTAATGATATACAATATAAAACATGCTTAATGAAATCTATTTCAGAATTATTAATAGAAATAAGAGGATAACTGTTAAAACAGACTACTGCATTTTTGCGAATTTTTGAGTGGGGCTAGGATTTCTGACACCAGAAAAACTGCTGAGGGGATTGTTTTTCACAGCAGCCAAATCAAGACTAAGGCTGTGACCTCCTGTTCAGAGTTGTTAAACAGCTTAACAGCAAAACCTTGGCTATCAGTGTTGCTTGATAAAAATGTTACAATGTGAAAAAAAAAAACATTGAATGTCATGAGACTTAAATGCTACTACAAATTGGAATAATATATCTTTCTCTGAAATGGAGTGACCATGGAGGTGAGTATATTATTTAGCACTGGTGTGGTGTACGCAGGTGGTATGCCCACTCATGATTTGAGTAGTTTGTGTGTTTTTTCACTGTGCCACTATTTTTAGTAAGAAGTACTATTTTGGGAGTACTATATCCCATCATTTGTCTGGTGAGAGATTTGCAATTAGTTTTTTTACCCCTTCTACTGACCTGCCCTCTGGATCTCAGCAATATACAGAAAAATGAGATTGCTTGTAATCATATTAATTAGCTAATATAAGGAAGACTGGACTTTCTTGTTCTACTTACTCTCACTGTGACCCTTAACATGGCAGGCAGGATAAAAATGGTTGGATAGTCAGAAGGATTGAAAAAATGAACTGCAGAACATCTAAAACCATTAAGGAGTAGAACATTTGTCAATGTATGCACAAAACAGGAACATTTTTTTCATAAATGAGGCTTGGCACAAGCCAGGTTGTCCTGGGACATCTTCAAAGAGGTGTTAGGTTGATATTAATGGAAGTTCAATGAGTTGGAGAGGTGAAAGGGTTAAATGGTGGCAGGGTTGATTGGAAGGAAATGAGATAAGGGTGGGAGGTGCTTAAGGGATTTAGATGAGTGTAGCTAGGTAAGTAATCACATTTTGGCATGAACTTGATAAGGCAGGGTACACCCATGATGACCTGTAGGTATACCAGGAGGAAAGGTAGGCCTCTGGCACTGGTTGGTGGCAGGTGGGCTGGGGTATGTATTTATGATTTATTTATTTTTTTTGAATTCTCAGGTTAATGGGTTAGAGATCCATATAGTTTTGTTTTGGAAATGTTTGCAAGACATAGTTATTTAGTGTTTCTATTTCGGGTCCTTCAGCCAGTTAGTGAATTATTTGTGCAATCTTGGTTATCAGGACTCTTTTTCGGTTCATGGGGAGGTTGGCTGTAGCATTCCTTGGTGGGAGGGTGTGGGTATGGTATTGTAGCAGTCAGGATGTTTGAGAGGATCACAAATTCCTTTTTGCGAGCTTCAGGCTCAGTGTGAAGCTGCCCTGAGGTAACTCTGTTGTCTGTGCATGTGTGGGGTATGGTGTGCATGTGGTGTTACCTCAAGCATGGCACTGCTGGTGTCCTTTGCTGTGAGCTGACGGTGGTAGTTCAGATAGCTGTGTGGTAGGCTTTGTAGTATGTTTAAAAAAAAAAATATATATATATATATATATATATATATATATATATATATATATATATATATATATATATATATATCAGTAATAAAAGGCAGGCTGGCAACTAGTTATTGCACTATGGCGGTTTAAAGTCCGTTCACGGGCTTAGGCCTAGCAGTTCTGGCCTGTGCATGTGCAATGGGGCTTCATTTGGCTCATGTTCTCGGCAAACTTACAGCAGTTAAGGATGTGGAATACATTAATCAAGTAAGCAGAGCGGTGTTACTACTTTACGCAGACTTTAACAGCAGATGTATGCGCTAACAAAATGTGGACAGGCGGCAGCAGCTGTCAATCTATCAGTTTACAACATGCTTTTTCTAGCTGTAGCCAGGTAAGCTGTAAATGACCAAGGAAGAGAAGGATTTTATTTCCATTGATTGGATTTCTTTGTGGCTAGCGCTAGGGATGGGAGGTTTTATTCAGGAAACAGTAGGTGCGTCTTGCCCAGATAGGTTTATCAAAAAAAAAAGGGGGGGGGGGTTGGGGGTGAAATAGGTAGGGATAGTGTTCAGTGGTGATACTACTGGCATGTCTTTCTGTTTTCAGTCATTAGTGATTGTACAGGACCATGTTTCCTGTTGGACAGCCGGCAGTGAAGTTGTATGGCTTTTCGCAGGCTGACTGTGACTGTGTAGCGTCTGCCTCTGCAAGGTATGGGGCGGGTCAGCAGCCTTTCTCTTCACTTAGTTAGCTGCATTGAGGGTGACATGAATCTGTTAGATATTGCAGTTCTATAATAAAAAAAAAAGGAGATAATTAGCCGAAATGTTTTGGTTCCCAGTGAGTCACGGAGAGGATAAAGAACTTGATTTCAGTAGTGGAAAGTGAGAAAGTTGGCCATATTGATAGAAGTACGCTGTTAGCCTTTCAACAAGACTGATTGCTCATGGGATTTTATGTGATTTTCGCAGGTTTTGGTGGATATATTGAGTAAGAAGCATAAGCCATACAAGTATATGGGGTGTGAGTGATGAAGTATATGTTTAAAAAAAAAAAAACAGAAAGGGGATCCTCGTTGGGCAGACAGGGTGGGATGAGATGTGGCTACTTGGTTGGGCATTCAATTTTTTTCAGTTTGTAAGTGCAATATGTTTATTAATGGCTGTGTCCAGATTTCCAGATTTCTCGCTTTTAAGATGTTGAGAGGTATGTTGGGAATACTCATAGGCAACATTGTAAATATTGCAGGAGGTCCTGTTGGTGCTTCCATGGTATTTATCACTAGACAAAGGATTAATCAATCATTGTACCTAAAAAAGTGCAATTGTCTACAATTACTTGAACAATAACTTACCTGCTCTCATATCACATTGTTTCAGTTAATTGTTCCATCACTAAAACAAACAAAGCATGGGAAAGGGAAGACCATTGTCTAATACCTCAATATACTTCACTCCCATATAAAGTTTCATTAATGTGCATCAGAAAGTGGGATTATCACAAAATACACTAATCCAGTTACGACAATCTGGACTATCACTCAGTTTCCTCAGTGGGGGGTGGATGAGTCTGAGTCAAGCAAGGAAGTCTGTACGAAAGGTACGGTTGTAGGGAAGGATGGAAAAGAAAGCCTTCTTCCACTTATTTTCCATTTTTAAGTGTGTAAGAGCAATAATTGAAACTCGGTCCTAATTCTAGATTTTTCTACCAGTTTTATTTATGGGTTTGGCCAGATTCCTTGAGGGCAAGGGCTGCATGAGAAGCATATAAGGTAAGCAGTAGTAGTTTTGGTCATCTCATGGGGGCATTGCATCATGCGAGAGTTCCGGCTTGTTTGATGCCTAGGTTGGGGTTATGCTGATTCAGGGTATTTTTCTTGGCTGGGAGGCACTGGAGAGTGTCTTTTGCTATGGTGCAGGCTCAGAGTAGTGTTAGATGCTGGGGGGGCAGATTGTTGCAGATAGAAGGAGCAATTTTTGCCTTATGATCATATCCCTCACTATTCCTGATTTTGAAGACTTCCTTTAGTTCTGTTCTTTTAATCTATTTTGGAAGTTACTGACTTTTGGAGGAAGGTGGTGAATTATGATTAAGGAATAATGACAATAAGAGTTATAGACTGCTTTTACATTCAGAAAGGTATATTTCATAGGCGCAGATTCTGTCAATGCCTAAAATAATAGCACTGAGTTTCTGGAGTTGTCCCCAAGTCTGTTGGTGTTTGTCTCCAGTTGCTTACGAGCTATGTCTCACAATTTAATAGTGGCAATATGCTAATGGAAATTGTTTCTTTTTTTCTCCTCTCTTGCAGATGGTGGTTCTAGACTGGGTGTTCCAGTTGTTGGAGTGTTGCACAGTGGGGTCACTGATGGTGTCAATGCAGAATTCATATCAGCTGATGGGTAGTAGGAGGTGTCTCATCAGGTGATGGATGTTGCAGTGACTAGGGTTTTGGTTGTGGAAGCAGTTCAGAGTGAGGCTACAGGTATTGTTACAATTTTACCTAATCAGTTTGAGGTGAGATTTTTGTGCAGTATGGGAATACTAAGGGGACTAGTATGGATAAGATATATCAGGGGTTCGGGGAAGCAGGTCTTAGCGATGACTGGTCAGGCTTGCCCCAAAGCCAGTGAGGGGGGTTGCTTACCTTTTGCTTTTGCAGTGAAATGGGGGTTGGGAATGGGGAAGTATGTGGAGTGAAAGGGTATTCATTTAGACATGTTAGACTTGCTGCATGGTGTGGGTAAAGGTAATTGAATTTAAGTCACAGGCAGGGTGAAGCAGGCTTGGTGGCATTTAAGGGAATCTGGGTCTGTCCATAAAGGGATGGAGTTACTGTAGCATGAGTTTGGGGTATGCTTTGGGATCATGGTAGTGGGGTTCTCCATTCCTGGGGTAAGGATGAGATAATGGGCTGATCTGGGGGCTTTGATGCTTTGACATTTAGCTGGTTTGGTGAAAACTAGGGGCAAGGCTGGGTTAATGAATATTTTGGAACCCTTTCAGTGCCAGAATCTGGCATGGCAGGCAGTTCAACTAGTTTGCTTTGTAGGTTGATGGTTTTCTCTTCATTGTGTGTCATTGGGTAAGGTTTAATAGACTGGGGCTTTCTGATTCAGCATTGTGGTACATTGGTGATTAGTAGTTAATGGTAGGTTATTTGAGCATGCAGAAATGGTTGTTCCAGGGGTTTGCAGGCAATTAAAGAGGCAACAGCGAATCTGGGGATGGAGTAAATGCAGAATTTTGAGATTTTGGCCCAGAAGGAAGGTAGTTGGCAGGAAGAATTTTAACTGTTTAGGTTTCGTTTGTTTGGTGTTGATGGCTAGCAGAAGTTGAGAAGAGAAGGATTAGCAGTTTATGGAAGGTGTCCTTGGTGGTGGTGTTACTTTGTGAGTTTAGTACTATCAGTTTTGAGAAGGTAGGGATTACAATGTGAGGTGTTCTAGGAATTGGGTGACAAGATAGGTTTGTGAAGGTCAAAGAGCCTTAGTATGATGCAGATAGATGGGATAGGGGTAGTGAAATTAGTTTGGGAACAGCTATTTTGCCATTACTGTCCCACAAAAGTCGAGTGCTGAGCGGGCACCAATGGGAAACCAAAGGAATTGCTCTGGGAAATGCTGGATGCAGCTGCAATGGAATTTTTTGGACACTAGATTGGTGGGTAATGAAGTTTCAGGTATTCTACTTTGGTAAGTGAGCATTAGATTTCAGATTTGGGTAAAACTCTGGAGTACAGTTACTCATCCACCTTATGGGGTTGGTAGAGGGCCTCTATGCAAGAGTAAGTAAGATTCCTTAATCTGAATGCAGGTTTCAGTGTAAGTCCTGATCACTTGGGTGGGCACATTGAGGTTACAGATGGAGTGCTGACTGAGTAACAGTCAATGCCCTGATGGAAAATGGACTTGAAAGGTAATGTTTTTTGTTTTGTGGATGTTTTGAGTGCTGGAGAGGCTATAGAGTATCAGGTAATTTTATTCAATGGTCATTAAGGCACATTACAGTTGGGGCAGTGGTGATTTCTTACAGATGTAGGACATGTTTATTTGGCCAGTTTGAGTGGGTTACTTGGGTAGGGTTAATAGTTGATGTAGTTTAATTTTGACATGCGGGATGGAGTTGGCATGTCACTAATCTTGTTGACCAGGTCGCATAGGATATTTTCATTCTGGTATAATCTGGTTGCGACCTGTGGCATAGGGCAGTTTTAGTTTGGTATATTGTTGGTGGCATTCAAGGGTATTGGTAGAGTAAAGAGGGGTCAGACGGTTAAAGCAATCATGTGGTTTAGGTGCCTTACTTTTGATATGGATAGCTTGTTTTGGCAAGGTGGTTGTTAAATGGTTCTGCATGTCATTGGGCAAGTAAAAGGAATTGTTTGGGAAGGGTGATATGCAATTGCTTTAATTTGGTGGTTGGGATTGAGTATTTTGCTCCAGTGGCAGGTGATGCTTTTGTAAGCATTTTGTAATTGCCAGGGGCTGGTAATGTCCTGGTAATTATTGTACACCGAATGACGTTTGGCCTTATCGCCTAAGGGTGGTTAGCTGATGGAAGTTGGTGATGAGAGAGAACAACCTGGGCAGGCTGGTGGTGGAGAAGAGGGACAGTGTTGCCCTCTTCTGTTCTCCCTCTAGTGTTTGGTGGTGCATTTCAAGGAGTTTTGTTGAATGGACAAGCAAGCAAAGGTAAGGATGCTGTTTATTTGGTTTGAAGGTAATTCAGTGAATGGTTTAGTAAGTGAGCAAAGGTATGGATGCTGCTTACTGGGTTGGATGAGCAGGTCCGCTGTCCTGATTAATGTTTGGTATGGACGCTGCTTACTGAACAGGATGAGCAGGTATGCTGTCTGGTTAACATTATAAGGATGTTTATAAGTAAAGTAAGTGAGCAAAGGTATGGGTGCTGCCTACTGGGGCAGGATGATCAGGTACACTGTTCTGATTAACATTGCAAAGATGTTTATGCTGTGTTTAGAATCAACTACACTACGTCCAGTTGTATTTCACAAATTTTGGTAATCAAAGTTATGTTATGGAAGTTTTAATAAAGGTCGTCAAATGTCATTCGGTGTGTTGTGATTATTGAAGGGGACCGGGACAACAAATGTAATAGAATTTTCACTTTCAAATTAAGTTGTTTCAGCTAATGTTGTGACAATTACATATTTAACAGCACATACAAGTAAAGAAAAACAGGTAAATTTTTTTCCAGTTTATATCACAACAGACTACTCAAGAAATCCACCGTGCTTTACCGTATTCTTGGAACTTTGTGGTATTAGTGATGCACATGTTAATGCTTTTATTGTAAACTCCTAATTAGCTAAAACATACTTTCCAGCAAATCTCAATGATTTAAAGCAAATATTTTTATAATATGATGACGAAAGATTTTGGTCAATAAATGCTTCCTGAAGTAATCATATAAGATCACTTAAGGCTATGAGAAGTCAGACTTAATTTTCATTTAATTTTCATGTGCAAATGTATAAAATTTTACCCCTTTTATGATATCATACCACGAGTTTCCCTCTTGCATATCCGATTTATACCTGTCACTTCAATAAATCCACTGATTTTAAGGAAATATAAATATTCTACATAGCTAGACTGGTATGTTTTTTGTTACAAAAATGCTGAATATTGCAGTCATCCTTCCACCATCAAAACTGCTTTACTACTTTCTATAGAGATGAAACATATTTTCATAACAATAAATACTTTTTTTCAAATTATTAAATAACTTAACATGCACCCTAACAGTACCTTGACCACATGCTATAAGAAATTCGATTTCTATTTTTTTTTTACCTTCCTGAAATCAGGACATTTCTTTTTTTTCCTGTACATCATCCATCATTTTGTCTTTTTATTCTATAACCATAATTTTTATCCAGTATGTTAATTAATAAGATTTTATAATGCTTTGGAGAAAATGGTGCGACTAGCTTTGTACTTTATTTTTCCATGTTATCACAGCTGCATATTTACCATTCTAAGAGATTATGTAGGCATAAAGGCAGTTACAATAACACACTAAACTGATTAATTAGTTGAGATAAGGACATCTAGACTTCCCTATTTTGCTTGCTACTGCTGTGAGTCTAAACATGAAAGTGTATGGACGGATAGATGGATGGAAGGATGGATATGCTTGTGAAATCCCACTAAGAAGCTTTAAATATGACCAGTTACTTCAGTAGCCCCATGGAGATTGTTTATGTTCCCAGAATGCTCTAAGAATAACAGATTTTGCAAAAAAAAAAGTTAGTTTGTATCTCGAATTAGAGACCAGATAGAATGCTAGTTGAAAATAAAAATGGTGTATTTTTTGAAGAAATCTGCACAAGTGCATTTAAAACTACAGTACACTTTTATGAAGTTTATTTTTGAGATGACAGTAAACATTACAAATATAATAAAATAATATTAGGAAAGATTAACATTAATCTGGTCAACTACAGTAAAGAGAATAGTTCAGGGATGAAAGAGAAATATCGCTTACCTGAAGACCTAGGTAACTCTAAAATGAAAAAAAATGTTGAGTGTGTACATAAACTAAAACATAAAACACAGTTTAGCAATTCACCACTGGTGAGCTACTAAGAATAAAATGAATGCATGTAAAGCAACTCTAGTATGAGGAGAAACATCATTGTATGAGTCAGGTACTATATAGCAAACCTGGCTGGGCAGAGTAGATTGAGGCTGTCTTTTCCTGAAATATGGAGTAAATGCTGCAGCATTTGTATTTATTTTAATAATTTTGAAACTATTCTCAACTCTTTGCTTACTTAGGAGGTTATCTTCTTTTCACATCTTTAAAGAAATTTGCAAATCCTGATTAATGTTTTAGAATGCAAGTAGTAAGTAATGTTTTGGAAAAGTCCATCATCCTTGGTTGCGCCGCATGTTCCTTGGTATTAAATGCCAGCTCCTTATTATACTGGATGTTAAATGCCAGCTCCTTATTACACTGGATGTGAAATGCCAGCTCCTTATTACACTGGATGTTAAATGCCAGCTCCTTACTACACTGGATGTTAAATGCCAGCTCCTTATTACACTGGATGTTAAATGCCAGCTCCTTATTACACTGGATGTTAAATGCCAGCTCCTTACTACACTGGATGTTAAATGCCAGCTCCTTATTACACTGGATGTTAAATTCCAGCTCCTTATTACACTGGATGTTAAATGCCAGCTCCTTATTACACTGGATGTTAAATGCCAGCTGCTTATTACACTGGATGTTAAATGCCAGCTCCTTATTACACTAGATGTTAAATATCAGCTCCTTGTTACACTGGATGCTCAGATTATTTGAATACAAACAATTTTATGGCAACCTTACCACACTTTAGAAAGGAATATGACAAAGTAACCATGAACAGGTTTATAGGTTATTAATAGGTTGTTGATCTCATGGACCATTTGTAGCCTAGCCACATGAACCTACATTGAATTTACTAAGACATGGAATTAAATAATGGATCCTCAAAAGGATAAATTATTTTGAACCAAGTTACATCTCCTTTCCATAAGGGCTTGAATGGTCAGGCCAAAGCCCAGCAGCATGAATTATTCTGAACCAGGCTACAGCCCCTTTCTGTAAGGATTTCAGGGGTTAGATGGGATTCACTGATTGATGATTGAACATCCACTAATCCAGGATGTACTTTGAAAGGGCAAGGGAATTGCTGTGTTTTACATCCAGTGGAGTCTATTCTCAGTAACATATATCATGCTAGATATCTTATATATGTTGTGAAGGAGGTTTGGATCTCTTGAGCTGGTGTTTAGGATGTTATTAGTTTTGTGGATATGAAGAAGATTGAGTATGACTATCCTTTGAGGTTCTATAGGCTGAGCAGAAGCCCCCCTTCTAAAAGTCAATCGGGTAGGGAAAAGACTGACAGTGCTTTAATGTGGTCAGAGTAGCTGAAGGTAGACACATACCTGATTGTCTTAGTAAGAAAATGCTGTGGTCGCTTGAGCTAGGTTATGTGGTTAGATAAGTACATACCAAAAAAGGGGCATTATACACCTTAATCGGCCTCATAAGAGTAGAGCAGAGGAGAGCGATGACTTCCTTGGAGCTGGAAGACATAACCCTGTTGATCAGTCTGGCTATATAAAAGGATGTCGTAACAACAGTGGTAACGTGGTAGTTGAAGAATAGCTTATTTTCAAGGAAAGTGACTAAGTCCCTAATAACCAAATCCATTTTTAGTAGGATGTTACCTACAAGGTAGAACCATGGGTGCCCAAATTTGCTAAATGACACAATGTTGCATTTCATGGCATTTTGTTTGTGGCCAAGTCCCTATGCACCACTTGAATTAGGCCATGTCTGATGTGGAGTCACTGAGGTAAAGAGGATGTTTGAATTTCACTGGGTCATTAGTTAGACTGAGTAGATTTGGTTTGTAATTGTCTCTGAAGATGGGGGGGGGTTCCAAGATAATGCAGTTCTTGCACTTAAGACAATTATTCCTGGATGGTGGTTAGATTTTACAAGTGATTTGATAAATTCTAAGTGCTTAACATAGGGACCCAGGTTAACAAGAATCAGGTGTAAAAGTTTTGAGTCCCCTCACATGGGTTTAGATTAGCGGTTTAAGGAGTTGGTATTAATGAAGACCAGGAATCTTCTTACACACTTATTTGTGGTAGTACAGTTTTTCCAACTGATGGAGGGATAGTTACATCACCAATGAGTATAGTGATGGGCTTCATAGTGCAAAAAGTCAATTTGTTTAGCTGTGCCTCATTGTTTGAAGGGATCGTGGAGGGTGCATGATAGTTGGCAGTGATGTGCCCCTGGGTCATTTTTACTGTGAGAAGCACATGGAGCAGATCAAGGTAATTACCCTGCATTATATGTCTGGAGGTGAGATGGTTTCTTAGGAACACAGTTACAATCCCTCCAGCTATGCCTTCCAATTTAGCTTTCGGTCTGAAGGAGTGGTATGCATTATATCACGATACTCGAGGGGGAACTATTGCTGTGCTGAAATGCATGTTTCAGTAACTTTGACTATATTTATATTTGCAAGTTTATTAATGTTGTAAAGATTGCTTCTAGCACTGAGCAGTGACACCTTAATATATATATATGGATCTACCTTACTAGATCGACAGGTTAAAACAGCGAAAACGACTTCACCAACGCCAGAAGATCGCAAATCACTTCACCGACGCCAGAAGATCGACAAGGCAGAAGACCGACGGAGGAAGACACCGACGCTGAGAACACTGTGATGGGGAAAGGATGTGTAAGTATGCGGTAGTGACGGACGATAGGGTGCGAGTAAGGTAAATGTGCGATGTTGATGGTGTGTAGGAGTAGGGGTGGGATAAGTGAGTTAGGGTTAGGGCGCAGGTTAGGTAAGGGTGTGAGTAAGGTAAGTGTGCGATGTTGGCGATCTGTAGGGGTAGGGGTGGGATAAGTGAGTTAGGGTTAGGGCGTGGGTTAGGTAAGGGTCCGAGTAAGGTAAGTGTGCGATGTTGGTGGTCTGTAGGGGTAGGGGTGGGATAAGTGAGTTAGGGTTAGGGCGCGGGTTAGGTGAGTGTGCGATAGTGACGGACCTTAGGGTAAGGGTTTGGGTTAGGGTTGTAGATAGTTGTGTATGTATGGGTTAGTGTTGGTTTGTAAGGATTTTGGTGTGCTTGTGTTGTGTGTGTGGGTTTTGGATAGGGGATTTGTTTTGTTTGTTGGTGTGATGTGTCGGGTGTATGCGATGTCGTGTTTGTGCACTGTCGATCTTCTGGCGTCGGTGAAGTGATTTGCGATCTTCTGGCGTTGGTGAAGTCGTTTTCGCTGTTTTAACTTGTCGATCTAGTAAGGTAGATCCATATATATATATATATATATATATATATATATATATATATATATATATATATATATATATATATACATTTGGCTATATAGGTAATTTGTGGTGACTGTCCTTGCTTGTATAAAAAGGCACAATGGGGAGGAAAAATTATTGGCCATTATAAAGAAGTCATAAAGAGATAGATGCTGGCTATCCCTGAAAGAGAGCTGGGGCTGTTAATTCTTTCTTATTCTTTATTTAGCATCTTCAGTCCATTTAGTATCTTTGTTATGTTCCACAGGATCTTCAAATATATTTCTCTAAGATGTATCTATTTATTCTTTTTTGGTGTGTCTATTTATTCATTCCCAGGCTGATATATACTGGATTTCCTTAAGATGGCACTAGTAGCTGAGATGGAGACAATAATTAAAGTCAGTTTTCTTTTGCATGTATTGAAACATCCTTCTTAGTGCTGGTAGAATACTGATCAATATTAGCGTCACAGCCAATAGAGACACATAGTCTGACAGCTCCACCCCCTTCATATCATTAAAGAAGGTGTGTCCCAAGTTATTCACTCCCATGTGTGCAATGATCAGGTGATATGTGTGCTCAGTGTTAAGGGCTTGATCGTCTTAGGGATACAGCAGATCTTGGCAGCTGAGAGACACTAACTGTCATTCTGTCTTTGCTTAGCCTAGTGAGTGCAATATCTGTGTGCTGAATTATGGGTCCACCTATTGGATGGACATTACCAGATGTACAGACTTGGTCTTGTTGCCTTCAGGGCTTTTGTTTGCTGGTTGTGTGATCCTTCTTTTGTGGCTGTGTTTACTGTAGTGTCAGAATGTGCTGTAGTTTTGGCTTAGACCTGTTGATGTTGAATAGCATGCAAGAGGTAGAGTTGAGGGTTTAAGCTGATGCCTAGATTCTGGAGTTCTGGGAAGCTTGGGAAAGGATTTTTTAATTGCATCAACTTAAGATAGTTTTGTGTTTACTGCATGTGGATGGTGCATAGGTATACAGGAGGGTAAGATAGTGTTTAAACTTGTTGAATGTTTCTGTTCAGAGATGGACACACACAGTTCATTTAAGCTTTTATACTTCTCACAGGTAAAGTCTAAGTAGGGGGTTGGTTTCAGTGAACATGAGACAGTTCTTGTAGTACATTATGGGTCCAAATGGAGAGATGATAAAATCAGCAAAAGGAAAGAAGTACTGCTGGAACTGAATTCATCCTCAAGTCTTGGTGAGTACCTTAATGAGGTGGACCCTATTTTTCACAAAATCTCACCAAGGCAACACTGATATATAGTCTGTATTTTATATAGCATATATCATGGACAGAAATAGGTGAAAAATCAAAAAAGATAGCTGGGTGCACAAGATCCAGGATAAGAGAGTGCCCAATCCTGGTAGGTGCACTGGTGCCAGGACTGGAATCCACAAGTCATGGAAATATTCCTATAATGTGGCCAGGCCAGGCCCTGGGGGAGGATGGCCCCCCTGTTGTAGAAGGAAGTAGAATTGTATGTCTTCTTCTTCTTTCAGCTTTTCCTGATTAGGGGTCACTACAGCGAATCACCTGTCTGCTCATGATTGGCAATGGAGTTTTACGGTGTCAAGTTGCCAGCCTAGCTCCCAACCTTCCACAGAATGCACACGCATGGACACACTCATGCCTAGGGCCAATTTAGAGTGTCCAATCCACCTACAGCATGTCTTTGGGATGATGGAGGAAACTGGAGCACCTGGAGTAAACCCACACGACCACAGTGAGGACATGCAGACTCCACACAGAAGGCACCCCAGCCGAGGATCAAACCTGAGAATCTCTTGCTGTAGGCAGCAATGCTAACCACTGCACCACTGCGGCCACTCAAGGAAGTAGCATTCCACAAAAATCACAAAAACTGATAGACCAAAGATGTATTGTTACTATTATGCAAAAAGCCCAGAATTGCCAGACACAAGAGATACAAAAAGATTAAGAGAGAAATTAGAGGAAAGAAGAAAAAAACTTACGCAAGAAAAACTGTCAGAAGCTTCAAGTAAAAAATCCTGTTCATTAATACAACAGATCCATGCAAAACACTATACAGACCAAGAAACCTTGTGCCACTTGAGAAAAGCAGTGACTGAGGAAGTGCAAAAACTTAAAGAACAAAATTTAGAGATGTTTGAAGGGTATAACAAAGAAATATAGAAATAGGAAAGAAAGAGAGATCTGTTACGGTGCAATATTTATGCTAGGGAGAAACCCAAATTAATCAATACAAAAAAGGCAGCCCCAAAGATATTCAAAGAGAAATACAGGTCAGGCAAAGGCATCCAGATATGGAAAATTTCACAATAAAAAAATATGATCACAAAGAGGGAATGTAGAACAGAAGATTAATCAAGTAGAAGTTAAAAATAGAGAAGCTGAAGTCATGCAATATTTACAAAGTGAAGGATTCAGTATAGAAAGTCTAACACTGGTCATATAACAGAATGATGGAACAACTAGTCTCCAAAGTAAGGAGAAACAAGAGGAGCAGGAGACATCTGAAGAAGAAATATGGACATGGGAAAGAAAAAGAGATTTAATATGGTGCAATATTTATGCAAATGAGAAAGCAAAACCAATCAATGCAAAAAGATCAGCACCAAAGATATCTGAAGAGAAATACAGGCAAAGACATCTGGCTATGGAAAATTTTATAATACAAAAAAAAAGAAAACAAAGAGGAAAAGTAGAAAAGAGGATTAGTAATGGAGAGGTTAAAGAAGTAGAAGAAATTGAGGTTATGAAGTATCTGCAAAGTAAAGGATTTAATGTAGAAATTTTAACTCAGATAACACAATAGGTCAGAGTAATGGACATCAAAATGAAGGCGAAACTAGTGGAGCAGGAAGCATCTAATCAGTTGACATATGAAGATACTTTGGAGCCTCCCACAGGAAATCAGTACAAAGGCCCAGTTGGAGCTATACAGCAAGGGAAAAAACAGGAAACTGAGGCAACTCTGACACAGTCAATGTTGTGGAATGACAGGCCAGTGAGTTCCCATATGAAAGAGCAACATATGACACACAGTGAAACTGAAGAGAACGTGGCACAGGAAGATGCTTCTGACCTTTCTATAGAATGCCCATAGGAAATGGTGAATAAAGAAGGTGGCCTCAGTTTAGAAGAAAATGATCTAAGAGAAGAGTTGCTTGATTTAATAAAGATGGATATACATATTAAGATGAATGACAGAAATAGATTGCAGAAGGTCAATAAAACCCAAAAAGTTAGAAGTTTGATAAAACAAATGAACACAGTAATTAAGCCTGTCCATAAATAACTGACAAAGTCCTAACACAAGAACAGAGGGTATTAAGGGAAAGGATGGACAGAAATCAGATGCCATCATGGAAGTATTGAATAGAGAAAACTATAAAGCAATTAAGACAAGAAGTTGCATTGTTAGAAGAGTACAGAACAGGGAACAAATCAACAAAACACTCAGAAAGATAGATGTGATAAAAGTAATGAGCAGTATCAGAACAGATCAGGATTTATCATGTACTATCGCAAATAATAAACTAAAAGTATCAGCACAGGAAGAAAAACTTAAAATATCTGCAGATAAATATAAAGGAAAAGTACAAAATATTTTTTTATTGATGACCCAAAAAAGTTTTGTAGAGAATTGGGAAACAAGGTAAAAGGAATTGAAAGACCACCAAGATAAGAAGAAATATATATGCTTTGTAAAAATATTTATGTAGATCCTGTGGAACATAACAACAATGCTAAATGGACAGAAGAAGCAAAAGAAAGAATAAGAAGTTTAAAGGTACAGGATATGAAATGGGATGAAGTAACAGCCAGAGAGATTGAAACAAAGTTAAGAAAAGCCTCTAACTGGAAACCCCCAGGCCGAGATGCAGTGCATAACTTCTGGCTAAAAGTATTAACATATTTGAATGAAGATTTAGCCATGAGTAAGAAGTATTTATATGCACACCCTGAACAGATACCAGCCTGGCTAGCAACAGGAAAAACAATGCTCCTACTTAAGAGTGAACCTGCAAGCTACCCTATAAACTATAAACCAAAAATTTGCAGTCAACGACATATACACTATGCATTGGAACCGATGCTGACTGAGATTACAGTAATTTAGAAGAAAATTAAATTATGACAATATAACAAAAGGCTAATAAAAGAAAGTTATATGGAACAAAGGATCATTCATTGTTAAATAAAGTCATAGTGGAGAAGTGTAAAAAGGGAAAGAATCTAAGCATGGTATGGATAGACTACAAAAAAACATCTGACACATTCACATTCATGGATAAAACATGCCTAAAATGTATAAGATACAACCTACACTGATAAACTACATCACAGTGACCATGAAACAGTGGCAAACCACTTTGCAGTTAAACCATTATAAAGGACAAATTATTATTCCAGGGATAAAAATACAAAGGGGGGTATTCCAAGGTGAGACTCTGTCACCAATGCTCTTTTGCCTTGCCCTTAACCCATTAAGCTGTCAGTTTAACAGATTAGGTCATAGCTATAATTTGGCTCCCAGAAAGCAACAAAGTATGAAGACTTCTTATCTTCTCTTTGTTGATGATTTAAAACTGTATACACCATCATATGAGGAACTGAAAGTCCAACTACAAGTAGTCAAAACTTTTTTCAGATGATATAAGAATTGACTTTGGTCTGGATAAATATGTAAAAGCAACCTTTAAAGCAGGAAAGCTGCAGCAAGAAAACATAAATATGGGACAAGAATGTGATATATAAGAACTTGAGCAAGAGGGAATGTACAAATATTTGGGAACTGATGAAGGATCAATAATAAAACATGAACAAATGCAAATAAATCTCACTAAGGACTATTTTAGAAGACTTAAATTAATCCTAAAAACAGCGTTGACATCTAGGAGCAAAATCCAAGCTATAAACCAATTTGCTCTTCCTTTCCTAACTTATAGTTTTGGAGTGACTGACTGGCCCCAGAAGGTGTAGGATAGATTAGAGAGGAAAACAAGAAGGATGTTTCATGCTCATCAAATGTTTTATAAAAAAACTGTGCATACTAAGATTATATATTCCCCATTCCAAAGGAGATATGGGCCTCCTTGAAAATTGATTACATGTATAGATCTGCAATCATGGGCATACATATTTGCTGACCACACAAGACCCAAAAATAGTGAAAGTTTTGAAACATGAGAAAAATAAATCTAAGATGACTTCCCTGCTTAGACCAGCAGAAGCATATCGACGTCAAGCAGGAATGGAAATCAAACCACAAGTAGATAAAATCAGGCAGAAACTGAGTGTGCCAAAAAATAAAAGAAAGAATATAATGTGAAGGATCAGATGAGAAGGTAAGTAATATGGAAAATACATAAATATAGTTGCAAGTATGCAAAAATCATGGAAAACCTCCTGTTGATCAGGATCAAATGCAGGAATGGTTAAGGACAGGCAAATTCAAACCAAAATATAAAAGGTTAATAGTGGAGGCACAAGATAGTGAACTACATACATGTTGGCTTACAAAGTCCTTTGAACATGTGGGAAAAACAGATAAATGTAGGTTTTCCAAACTGGAAACAATTGCATATCTCGTTACTGGTTGTGACATATTAATGGCAGAAGGACTGCATACTGAAAGGTATAATAACGTGGCAGGACTGGTGCACTGAGGATTGTGCAAACATTATAGGTTCATAGATTCATAGGTAGGTACTAGGCTATCGGCCCAAGGGCCTTACGTAAGCCTAGCCAGCAAGGTTCCATAGCTTATGCTACCCAAGAAAGTTATTTTCCTGTGCCACTGTCCATTGAAGTTGCTGAAAAACACTGCTAACATGAACCACAAAGCATCATAGAAAATGATGAAGTCTATATCACATGGGATCACCCATTACCAACAGTTTAAAAAATAGATGCTAGAAAAATTGATATAGTGGTCCAAGAAAAGAAATCAAAAGTATAATTGATCATTGAAATCACCACACCCAGTGACTACAGTATCCTGCATATAGAGAGACACAAAGTTATAAAATATCAGGATTTGCAAGCAGAAATGACAGCAATGTGGAAGAAAGACACCCAGATTGTTCCAATAGTAGTAGGAGCAATGGGTCTTATAAAAAAAGAATCTACAATCATATTTAGATATGTCATTGATACATGTAATTCCATATGAATTTCAGAAGGAGCCATTACTGGGCACATTGTGGGTGCTGTGAAAAGCAGTTCTAGCAGACATCAAAGATTGAAACAATGCTAATTTCATGATCTTTAACCAAACTTTGACTTAGAAATAGGGTCCATTGCCATCTTGGTATTAAATACCCAAAAGATTTGGAGAAATTAAAAGAGAGCATACATTAGGATATCACAGATTATGATGCTGGTAACAGAAGGAAGAGGATCATTCTTGCAACGAGTGCTGCTGTGTGATAAAGATTGATGAGGGCTTGAGAGCAGCAATGAAAAAAATATATGAGGATATTTGTTGGAATGGAGAAATGTAGGACTGAGCAGCTAAAGGTCGGGTGGCACAATGCCAGGGCACTTCTATGGGCTAGGCTTGTAAAGGCTCTTGGGCCACTAGCTTAGTGCACACCTATGAACCTATAAAGGAAGGATCTGTGAAATCTGCTCAAATCAGCTCAGTTTAGTACAGTTCCATGCAGCTCAGCTCAGCATATTCCAGTGAAAGTTTTATTGACAAACCATAAGTGGATAGCTCACTCAGTGGAATTAATTTATTGATTTGACATTTGTTAACCGGAAAAGACCAACAGGGTCAGGAACCCATTTTTAGAGGAATCCCGGGGAGAAAAGCTCTAGAAATTAAAACATTGACCAAAAGAAAAGTACAGAGATAATTAAATGTACATGTGGGAGTATAGCTTCCAATACGTTACAAGGTAGTCCTATTGACATACTGACAGTAATTATACATTTGCACAGTCATCTTTGCAAACAAGAAATACAGAGATTTAAGTTGATACAATTAGTTTATCTATCACAATCATTTTAGGTAGACTGTGTGTGTGTGTGTGTGTGTGTGTGTGTGTGTGTGTGTGTGTGTGTGTGTGTGTGTGTGTGTGTGTGTGTGTGTGTGTGTGTGTGTGTGTGTGTGTGTGTGTGTGTGTGTGTGCATTATAGTTTGATGTCAGCTGCAAAGATTGATTATGTAGACTGCAGGTATACCTTTAGAAAAGGGGGTTAAAAAAGTCGGTGAGCTAATGTAGAGCAGTAATACTGGTAGCTAACTGATAGGGAGACATTGGGAGCTTAGTATTTGTAGTAATGTATCAAGTTCTTAGTTATGTGTCAATAAATCTAGCTGCTGTTAGAATATGGTACTGTTTCAGTTGTAAAAAGCTACCCAAAGACTGCAGTAATTTGTTTAACTCTCACTTAGATCACTGCTTAAATCCAAAATGGCCACTACACCAGTCCAAACAGATTACTCAAAGCAGAAAATAGAAGAATGCAGATTTACTTGAAGCACAAAATAAAATGCAGAGGCAGTATCAGGACATGTATAAAAGAGCTTTAGATGAATATATCAGTTAGAAATCCAAAAAGGAGACAAACACACACACACACACACACACACACACACACACACACAAAACATAAAACACTTTCCTGGCTTTTTCTGATTTTGAAAATCCAGCAGTTAATCAAACATAGAGTGTATGAATTCAAATTTTACTTAAACACATACACACACACACACACACACACACACACACACACACACACACACACACACACACACACACACACAAACTACACACTATGTAAATACAACTACCACATTGCACTGTATTCAAAGAAGCCCTCTTTTAAACACCTTTTTGAATATGACTTGTGACATAGGCAAATTTACATTTATATAAAAATAATCAAACTGTACTAACACGTTAAAATTAACAAGCATTATGCTTCATATATATTGCTATATATAATATAACCTAAGCAACATTACATAAATTATTCAATTCCTGCTCCTTTTTTAAAACAAGAAACATCTTTATCAAACCATCACTTACGTCATAAGCAATCATTTATATAAATGAAAACAATCCACACCGACACTATCCAAGTTGCAAGCATTTCACATCTCAAACCATACTGACACACTCGCAGTTGCAAACATTATACATCACTTATAATTTACCCAACCATTTTCAGTTAAACATTACACAGCTCATTTAAGTCCTGCCTTTGTTTAAGACCTCACTCCTCCCCTGTATGTCTTGTTCCCACAATTCCCATGTTTTCTATGTAGTTTGCTCCTCCCCTTTTCTAAAGATCCCAGTTCCAGTTGTTTTATCTCTGTTACTATATTCACTACTTCTGTTATAGTTGGTTTAGCTTCTGATTTCCATTTTCTAGTAATTGCCTTTTTGGCAGCCACCATAAGTAAAGACAGCAAAGCTTTACCATGTCTAGGCAATTCTGATTCTGCATCATAGCTCAGAAAAGAATCATCTCCCTCGTCACACCAATCTGCCCACCCAGCATCTCCGACAGTGCATCCTGCAGGAAATCCTAAAAGTCCACCAACTCACTGCACTCCCAGAAAATATGTTCCCAGTTACCTCTTTCTTCCCCATCACATCTTCAACATTTGCTGTCTACCAGAGGAAAACTTCTCTGGAGTGTACTTGGGGTATAAAAATATCTATGTAAACATTTCCAAGCAAAAATCCTAAATCTTCTAGATTTTTTTTTTTTGCATATTTGGGAGATGTATATATATCCGCCTATTGTTTCTTTGTGAATTGTTTATCCAGGCTCTCTTCCCAATCCTTTCTAGCCCCCTATGATTGATTCTTATAATTATCATGCAATATTTTATATGCTGTACTAATTATTCCTTTTTTAATAGCAGCTTCTGTTGTAGATTCTACTAAAAACTCTACCAGTGCTGGTCATTCATTTAGGAACCCATATTTCTTTCTCTTTGCCTATCCTCTGATATTAGTCCTTGATAGGGGAGGCAATCTTTAACCTGCAGTCCAAATAGGTTATTGGCATCTTCCCATTCTGTCATCTTTCCCTGTCTAGTTATTTGATCACAATACCTTGGTCCCTTTGCCAGTTTCTGCAATAACTGCACAGACAATATTAATCAAGACAACAAAACAACTAATGAAAAACATGAGCAATTTGAAATGGAAGTGCTATAATCTCCCCAGAACCTGCAGTAATTTGTTTAACTCTCACTTAGATCATTACTTAAATCCAAAATGGTCACTTCACCAGGCTAAACAGGTTACTCAAAGCAGAAAATAGAACATCAATTTACTCAAAGCAGAAAAGAAAATGCAGGAACAGTGTTCACAGAATGCATAAAAGAGCTCTAAATGGATGTATCATGTAGGCAAATCACACACACACACACACACACACACACACACACACACACACACACACACACACACACACACACACACACACACACACACACACACACACACAGGAAAATAAAACACTTTGGCTTTTTCTCTGATTTTGAAAATCCAGCAATTAATCAAACACAGAATGCGTGTGGTGCTGACTCTATGGTTTTATCAAACAACAAGGCTGTGGTGCACTCTACATATAAGTATTAACCAAGGAAATAAAACAGCCAATGAAAAACAAGTGAAATCTGAATCCCAGGTGCTATAAGCTAAACATGACTTGCAGTAATTTGTTTAACTCTCACTTAGAACAAATTACTTCTTAAATCCAAGATGGCCACTACACCTGGCCAAATAGATTACTCAGAGTAGAAAATAAAATAAACTAGGTCTGAACTATTTGCCCTTGTCTGTGTCATGGAGTTGCAACACAGATAAAATTAACTGAATAAAAGGATGCAGGAAACTGTTATGAAAGTACCACCTCCAGGCTAGTTGCACACAATGATCTGAAATTTTCCAGGTGCAACTAACACTAGGTATGATTGCAATCCAAATTGTAGCTTGCTACAGAGCCCCCTCCATGCCCCAAGATTCTCATTACACCTTTCTAAACATACTGGAAAGTATTGAGATACAACCAAACACCCTAATACTGGGTGATTTCAACTACCCTGCCATTAACTGGGAAAACTACTGTACCATCCTTTTACCAACGGTTCTTGGAATTCATAAATTCCAATGCCCTGATCAACTAATCCATTGTCCCACCAGGGGCTCCAATATCCTAGACCTGGTCATTACCAACATGGGAGATAGATGCTCCACACCAGTGGTCACCCCCTCGTTGGTCAGGTCTGACCATACACCTTGACATCCACATCCCACTCCCACCCCCCAGTAAGGAAACCTCCTTAAAAAACTTCTCCAAAGCCAACTTCATGCTATTGAAGTCAGAAGGGACAAGCTTCATTACACCCATGCAGATGGGATCTGAAAGTTCGACTGCAGAATGCTACACTAAGGCAATGTGCGAGCACATCCACTCATGCATGAATCATGCCATCCCAACTAGAACCAAGATGCTCTCTTCCAAAAAAAGGAAGCCAATCTGGTAGTCCCCTGCTATAAACAAACTATACAACAGAAGGAAGAAACTGTTGCAGAAAAGAGGAAAATCCCAGGATGCAAAAAACTCCCTCACCAGCCTCACTAAGAAACTGAGATCCCTCATAAAATCCTCAAAAGCTAGTTATGAAAATAAAATTGTCAAAGATTCCAAAGACAACCACAAGGCATTCTATAGTTATGTCAAGAATCTAAATGGCAATGCTCAGATCTGCTCTGAGCTTCAACAGAATGGCATTAAATATACTGATCCCAAGGATATTGCCAATATCCTGGCAGATCTATTTAGTGGCAACATCAACCCCCTCTTACCCCCTAAAGGGCCCATCACAATACCAAAAGATTGCCAAATTCCGGTAATTACAGCCACACAGGTAGAAACCGCACTCTCCAAAGCTAAGAATACAGCATCCATGGGACCAGATGACATCCCAGGCTGTGTACTACATGAACTACAAAATGAACTGGCACCACACCTAAGTGTCATGTTTAATCATAGCCTCACCTCAGGCTTCGGGCCCAATGAGTGGCGCACAGCTACAGTTATCCCACTCCACAAGGGATCCACCTTGGATCCCAGGAACTACCATCCCATCAGTCTGACAAGCCTGGTCTGCAAGGGCATGGAACGCATTATCATAGAACTTATAAACAAAGACATTGGCTACCTTCAAACACTGGACCCCACCCAGTTTGGGTTTGTGAAGGGCCGATCTTGTCTCCTGAACCTGATTGCCTTCTTCAAATCAGTTACCTCTTTCTTCCCCATCACATCTTCAACATTTGCTGTCTACCAGAGGAAAACTTCTCTGGAGTGTACTTGGGGTATAAAAATATCTATGTAAACATTTCCAAGCAAAAATCCTAAATCTTCTAGATTTTTTTTGCATATTTGGGAGATGTACATATATCCTCCTATTGTTTCTTTGTGAATTGTTTATCCAGTCTCTCTTCCCAATCCTTTCTAGCCTCCTATGATTGATTCTTACAATTATCATGCAATATTTTATATGCTGTACTAATTATTCCTTTTTTAATAGCAGCTTCTGTTGTAGATTCTACTAAAAACTCTACCAGTGGTCATTCATTTAGGACCCCATATTTCTTTCTCTTTGCCTATCCTCTGATATCAGTCATTGATAGGGGAGGCGATCTTTAACCTGCAGTCCAAATAGGTTCTTGGCATCTTCCCATTCTGTCATCTTTCCCTGTCTAGTTATTTGATCACAATACCTTGGTCCCTTTGCCAGTTTCTGCAATAACTGCACAGACAATATTAATCAAGACAAAAAAACAACTAATGAAAAACATGAGCAATTTGAAATGGAAGTGCTAATCTCCCCAGAACCTACAGTAATTTGTTTTAACTCTCACTTAGGTCATTGCTTAAATCCAAAATGGTCAATACACCAGGCTAAACAGGTTACTCAAAGCAGAAAATAGAACATCAATTCACTCAAAGCAGAAAAGAAAATGCAGGAACAGTGTTCACACAATGCATAAAAGAGCTCTAAATGGACGTAGCATGTAGGCAAATCACACACACACACACACACACACACATACACACACACACACACACACACACACACACACACACACACACACACACACACACACACACACACAGGAAAATAAAACACTTTTCTGATTTTGAAAATGCAGCAATTAATCAAACACAGAATGCGTGTGGTGCTGACAATATGGTTTTATCAAACAACAAGGCTGTGGTGCACTCTACATATAAGTATTAACCAAGGAAATAAAACAGCCAATGAAAAACAAGTGAAATCTGAATCCCAAGTGCTATAAGCTAAACATGACTTGCAGTAATTTGTTTAACTCTCACTTAGAACAAATTACTTCTTAAATCCAAGATGGCCACTACACCTGGCCAAATAGATTACTCAGAGTAGAAAATAAAATAAACTAGGTATGAACTATTTGACCTTGTCTGTGTCATGGAGTTGCAACACAGATAAAATTAACTGAATAAAAGGATGCAGGAAACTGTTATGAAAGTAGTCCTTTAGAACAATTGTTTAGTGACTAATGTGGTTCCTTAACAGTCAGTCTTGAGGCCAATATTTTTCACTGGCTTTAGAAAAGACACTGAAGAGAGAACCATTGTTTTGCAACAGGGCTGATCCACAACAATGGGCAGACAAAGTAAGAAGAGGCAACGAAAGATTAGGATGCTGTTATAAAACATGGCAGTTAAAAGTTAAGGAAAATCAAAATGCAATAAGATGTATCTGAGAAACACACACTTAAGAAAACCTCTGACCAATTATGAAAAAGTAAAAGCATAAAGGCTCCTGGAAATAGTCATGCCAGGTGTGATAAAAGTAAACAAGCAATTATAGAACTAGCATGGAAGACAGGCTTATCGCTGGGATGCATAAGAAGTTTCTCTCCTTCTCTATTGTCAACTGATAACCTAAACATAGCCCTAATGCTCATATACCATTAGTGTGAAAAGGATGCTTTGAACCTGAATGGATGAACAGCATTACAAACACAGCTCCCACTGCCAGTTTTGTGAGGAGTAGGGCACCTCATACCGATCTTGCAAGGAACAAGTTCTCTACACCCACCATGATATATATTATCACAACTTGTAACTATGTACTATTGCCAGCTCCTTATCAGGACATTTGACGTTAAGAAGATCAGGTTTGAAGAACCCATAACCATATTACTGTATGTCTCCATTGAAAACCACCATTGATAGACTGTGTTCATTATGTTGACCTCTTCTTCATACTGATATAGACAGAATAACAACAGTTCCGAGGGAAGAATCAGCCTATTACAAGAGCTGTACCAGACTCTATATATAAATGTCAGTAAATGAATCAATAAATGAATGTGCAAAGTCCTGAAAAATAAAATTAACATGTAGGAGCTTGGAGAAAGAAAATATACACACTGAGAAATTAGCATATAAAGCCTTGAGGAAGGGAAACCCTTTGGTGAGGTGCCCTAAGAAAATGAGAGTACCTCAGTGGAACTCACCAAGCCCATGAGGTTATCATTTCATTTATTTGTTTTGTAACTCAGGTAATGAACTGATCTATTTGAACTCATTTCAAGCATTGTTCAGGGAAGCAATGATGCCAATATTTTGAATATATTTTCCAATTAATTCCATTGCAACCTTGCCGAGAATATGCAAAGCAAAATTATTTAAATTGAAATGAAAGACTTAAAATTAAGTCATCAGAACAAATGCTGGAGTCTATGCTGGAGTGAATGACTTGAGGCGTACCTCCCTGGACTACATGAAAAGAGACATGGAAGAGCTCTCAGATCATGTGGCCCAGGCAGGTATGACCCTAGCCCTGAGTAGCATCCTGCCTTTGCCCAGAATGATACCACAGTATAAGGACAAAATGATTGACTTCAACAATTGGCTAAGCTTCTGATGTCATTCAAAGGGGATCCAGTATCTGTCTGCTGGGAAGACATGATTGACAAACCACAATGCTTTGCCAGAGATGGTCTTCACCTGTCACCCCTGGGATTCAGGTTACCGGCTAAAGCTCTTGCCACCCCTATAGTGCCTTTTTTAGGCAAGGTTCAAAGGACAAAACCACCACCGTAACAGATACAAGCATGTAAAATCTGAAGGTAATGCTACTCAATGCTAGAAGTCTAAACTTCAAAATGCACTCTCTCAAGGCACTCCTAAAAATGGAGAACATCAATATCTGTGTAGTAACTGAGACCTGGTTCAAGGCTCCAGAGAGCACCCCTGCAATACCAGGCTACAACTCTTACCACACCTTTCAGCCACAAAACCAAAACCGAAACACTAAAGATGGAGGAGTGTCCATATTCACCAAGGATATTAACACCTCCAGGCTAGTTGCCCAACACAATGTATCTGAAATTCTCCAGGTGCAAATAACACTAGGTAAGACTGCAATCCAAATTGTAGCTTGCTACAGATCCCCTTCCATGCCCCAAGATTCTCATTACACCTTTCTAAACATACTGGAAAATATTAAGATACAACCAAACACCCTAATACTGGGTGATTTCAACTACCCTGCCATTAACTGGGAAAACTACTCGGGTACCAACTCCTTTTCCCAACGGTTCTTGGAATTCATAAATTCCAATGCCCTGTATCAACTAATCCATTGTCCCACCAGGGGCTCCAATATCCTAGACCTGGTCATTACCAACATGGGAGATAGATTCTCCACACCAGTGGTCACTCCCTCATTGGTCAGGTCTGACCATAAGCAAATTACCCTTGACATCCACATCCCACTCCCACCCCCCAGTAAGGAAACCTCCTTAAAAAACTTCTCCAAAGCCAACTTCATGCTATTGAAGTCAGAAGGGACAAGCTTCATGACACCCATGCAGATGGGATCTGAAAGTTCGACTGCAGAATCCTACACTAAGGCAATGTGCAAGCACATCCACTCATGCATGAATCATGCCATCCCAACTAGAACCAAGATGCTCTCCTCCAAAAAAAGGAAGCCAATCTGGTAGTCCCCTGCTATAAACAAACTATACAACAGAAGGAAGAAACTGTTGCAGAAAAGAGGAAAATCCCAGGATGCAAAAAACTCCCTCACCAGCCTCACTAAGAAGCTGAGATTCCTCATAAAATCCTCAAAAGCTAGTTACAAAAATAAAATTGTCAAAGATTCCAAAGACAACCACAAGGCATTCTATAGTTATGTCAAGAATCTAAATGGCAATGCTCAGATCTGCTCTGAGCTTCAACAGAATGGCATTAAATATACTGATCCCAAGGATATTGCCAATATCCTGGCAGATCGATTTAGTGGCAAATTCAACCCCCTCTTACCCCCTAAAGGGACCATCGCAATACCAAAAGATTGCCAAATTCCGGTAATTACGGCCACACAGGTAGAAACCGCACTCTCCAAAGCTAAGAATACAGCATCCATGGGACCAGATGACATCCCAGGCTGTGTACTACATGAACTACAAAATGAACTGGCACCTCACCTAAGTGTCATGTTTAATCATAGCCTCACCTCAGGCTTCATGCCCACTGAGTGGCGCACAGCTACAGTTATCCCACTCCACAAGGGGGGATCCACCTTGGATCCCAGGAACTACCATCCCATCAGTCTGACAAGCCTAGTCTGCAAGGGCATGGAGCGTATTATCATAGAACTTATAAACAAAGACATTGGCAACCTTCAAACACTGGACCCCACCCAGTTTGGGTTTGTGAAGGGCCGATCTTGTCTCCTGAACCTGATTGACTTCTTCAAATCAGTCTCCAGAGCTGTGGACGAGGGTAAGGTGGTCCACTCAGCCTATCTGGAGTTCACCAAGGCCTTCGACTCTGGAATCATAGATAAACTTACTAAGCTGGGCATAAATCCCTATGTCACTCGATGGGTTGCCAACTGGCTTAGTGACAGAACCCAGACTGTAAAAGTAGCCGACTCCAAATCCAGCTCCAGGCAAGTGACAAGTGGAGTACCTCAGGGTTCAGTCCTGGGACCACTCTTGTTTGGCATCTACTTCTCTGAAATATAGGCCAACACTAAGGGACTCTGGCTAACAAAGTTTGCAGATGACTGCAAACTGGGAGCCATTATTGCATCCTCAAATGATGTGGATATTCTACAAAAGGGCCTTACAGAAACAGATGCCTGGTGCCAGAGCCATGGGCTCAAGCTTAATGCCAAAACATGTATAGTTATTCCCTTTCGAAAAAAACATGTACCCATGAATTACCACATAGGTGGCGGTACAATAAACATCGAAAGTGTGATGAGAGACTTAGGGACACAGGTGGACAGTGGTCTCACTTTCGATAACCACATCACCACAACAGTCAGGAAATCCTTGTATGTGGCACACCTCACCACTAAGGACGTTTCATCAGAAAAAAGGAGGTCATTGTCCCACTGTGCTCATCCCTCATTAGACCCATTATAGAGTATAATACCCTGTTTGGTATGTACCTCACAAGACATCTGCAACAGCTGGAAAGGCCACAGAAATACCTCACTAAAAGAATCACAGGCCCAAAGCAGGTGCCATATGCTGACCATCTAAAAAAACTCCAGCTATACTCTGTGGCATATCGTCTACTCAGAGGCAATCTCTGCTTAACATACAAGGCCATGTCAAACCCTGAGCTGTTGGACATGCTCCACTTAAAGAAATCCCAATCCCTCAGAGCCACATGTTCCAGGGATCTAAACCTTGTTATCACAATGAACAAAGCATGCTGGAGGGATAGGTTCCTGACCAAGAGACTCCCCATACTCTGGAATAGACTGCCCATACATGTCAAGCAGAGCCCCTTCTTGGCCCTCTTCAAAAGGAACCTTGATTGGATGGGAGATAGGAAATTCACTTCGGGGATCACGTCAGTCACCCTGCTAGACAGGGGTCCAGGGGAGTAAATATTGTGGGAAGAAATATCCAGGGAATTATTATGGCTAGGTTTGTATAGGCCCTAGGGCCGATAGCCTAGTACCAACCTATGAACCTATGAAAAATATCAGAGTGCAAATTGTACAGAGAGCTTGTGAACAGAACTGTAGAATGTTTTAAAATGGCTTACCTATATGAAATCAGTGGCCAATGAATCAGGTTTTAAATATCCTTAAGAAAATTGGTCATATATATTATTTCATGAAATTCCCATCTTATACTTGTAGGCAATTCGAAATCTTTTTCTGTATGACTGTTGTGCTCTGCACTGTGAAGATTTGTCAGTCAAAAGTGTCATGTAATTAAGTACCTGCTGTCCCAATACAGTGATTCCTGACTCTTTGAAAAGTAATGTGCAATTCCTAAAAATAAAAGTGAATTCCAAATCTATGTGGCAGGGGATCTTTCTTTCCCATTCTCTCTATATTGTGCTGCTTATATATTTATATAGAGTCCAGAAATGATGTAGCTTGATGAATGGAGAAATACTCAGAAAACTCTTGTTTTAGAGTAGGTATGTCTGCTGTTCTGATGATCACACTTAATATCCTTGCACTGCAGTCCGACACCTAAGTTAGTGTATATAAACCAAGGACATGATGAAGAGGGTTGCTTGTCCTGAGCTGTATTAGTGGTGCTTGCGTTAATTATATTATTTATCAGCTGTGAAGAGTAGTTGTCTCAGAAATGTGTTTTGATTGTTTATAGAGGGAAGTATTATGTAAGAGAGTCCTGAGTAGCTGTTGTACATTACACATATAAAAATACAAGGGAGCTAAACTGTGTTTGTTTTGGACATCAGTGATAGTATAAAGAGAGCAAGACAAGTCTATATGGAGTAATAGAAACAAAATGCAATATTTATACTAGGGAAAACTATGTTTACAAATAGGTTTATTAAAAATAATTTAGTAAGGACAGGAAAAAAATGAATTTAAATTAATATAAATAGCAGAAAAACAGAACTGCATTCCCTGATAACTGATGACTTGTTTTGCAAGGATGTTGCAAAGATAAATTATCTGAGAATAGATTATTATAGAGTTAAAAATGTGAGAGTGGGAAAAATAGGAAATAAGTAGGCCTCTCTTGAATGTATGGATGTTCTCTGATCAAAATTATGATAGAGACTCATGTTTTTTTTTATTTTAACAGGAAGATAATCCCAGATTTTAGGGCTTAGAATTGAAAAAAACATAATGAGATAAGACCAATGCATTAGGTGACTTTAGATAACTACGTATCTCTTAGAATGTTACCTGAATAAGTAAGAAGAACTTGGGTATAACTTTTGGAAAACTTAAGGAAGATGTTAATTTTCATAATCGTATAGCAAATGGTTTGGAATAGAACATTCAAGTATTCAGTTATGGGGGAAGCCACAGACAGAGAGAGATACAGGGTGATGCTCTGATACCCATATTTGGTGGAATCTGGAATACATCTATAGATTTTTGGAAATAATCTAGAGGTCATGGAGTTTGCTGTTTGAGGCAAAAGCTAGAAGACAGAGGGAATATCCTCAATAAACATGCAGAATTCCTTTATCAACAGAAGATCTAGCTTTGAGATAACATGGAAAGTTTTTGACAACCAAACATAAAACATTTAAATTTGACATTTGAAATGAACATGGTGGTTTATCATCTATAACGTAGACATTAAGGAAAAATCTCAAAGTATTTAAACAAGATGACCAGGTCTGTGTGATTTTCTACATATGATAAATGCACTGAAGGATTATACAGACTTTAATTTGGCAACATTTGCAATGATCATGCTCCTATTTATTTATTTATTTATTTATTTTTACATTTGAGAAGTAGTTGTTTATTGCTGGGCCAGGGGAGATGCTTTTGGGCATCTTGCTGAAATCTAGATTTAATAGTTACTAGAGAAGCAGCAGAAATAAAGATAACAGGATCATTTGCACACATGCTGAGAGCAGAGAGATGAGGGTCTGTTGGGAAAAACGTTATGCATAACTGTGGAATAAATTGGTATAAAGGAGGTGAGAAGGAATGAGAAGAGGAAATACTGATTATAAGTGACTAATCTTTAAAGCAAAGGACAGCTTCTGGGCAAATGAGAGCAGAGGGTAATGGGTCAATGAAGAGATTAGGGATGGCCAGGTCAAAGCATTTGGTTAGCTTTGTGAAAATAGCAGCTGTAATTTGACCATCATCAGTGGGAGTTAAAATGCCCTTGGTGTAAAGAACGTATTCCAGATACTTTTGCTCATGGTAAATTTATGCTGTATCTTGTCAGGGTGCTGTGTTTGTTTATGTAGTTTGGTTTGTTACGAGACAACCTTGTCCAGGAATTCAGCAAGAGAAAGAGGAAAACAGACTGGCCTTTAGTCATACAATGTATTGCTGAAGCTGGAAGTCAATAGACTCTTTCAAGAAAATGATTGACTAAATCCTCAAAGAGAGCACAAGCAGTGAAATGGGAAAATAATCTTACCACCCTCTTGCCTGTAACTACTGAAATCCCACAAGGATTTATACTAGGCCCCATACTTTTTAACATATTCATCAATGGCCTCTACATTGACACATAATGGTACCTTAGTTCTATATACTGATGACTCACTTGACCCTAATCTGCCAAATCTCTTTCTAAACTCCAAGACCTTACATAACAATCCTTCTTATGAATTTAAACAGAGCTAAATAATGAACAACTACTTCTACATCCTAAAAAACTAAAATTACTGCTTTTCACTCCAAAGCACATCTATACCAAAACAATGGCATAATGGTGCTATTGTCTTTGCTAACAGTACCATGATAGAACAAGTAAAGCACACAAAATTATTGGGTGTCATCATAGATACCCTCCTGACTGACATAGCCAGAAGACATATAGCTTCTACTTTCTTACTTTCATCCCTCATATGTCCTGCCCCTATCTTAATTAACATTCAAATCTCACAACTGTCCAAGCTTAAGCAATGTTATAATAAAATATCCAAATTTTTGATGAACTATAACAATAGAAGATACCACTGCTTAACCTTAAGAGACTTAAACTGTCAGAACTAACACACCACCTGAATTTCTCAGATAACTGCACTAAACAGACTTCTCTATAAGCCAGAAGACTACCCATCCCTTAACAGCTTAATACACCATTGCTCTCCCAATAGGATTTTATGGTCTAAATAAAAATCACTAATCACTATAAACAAACTATCTCATACTGCAGGTTACTATCTATATTCATATAATGTAGCTAAAATATCACTAATCACTATAACCAAACTATCTAATACTGCAGGTGACTCTTTATATTCATATAATGTAGCTAATCTATCACTAATCACTATAACCAAACTATCTCATACTGCAGGTGACTCTTTATATTCATATAATGTAGCTAATCTATCACTAATCACTATAACCAAACTATCTAATACTGCAGGTGACTCTTTATATTCATATAATGTAGCTAATCTATCACTAATCACTATAACCAAACTATCTCATACTGCAGGTTACCATCTATATTTATATAATGTAGCTAAAATATTACTATTCACTACAACCAAACTATCTAATACCGCAGGTTACTATTTATATTTATATAATGTAGATAAACTATGGAATCACATCTCACTACCACTGGAATCCATTCAAAATGCAAACGCATTTAAAATACAACTAAAACTTTACCTAGGAAATCAATGTATCTGCTCCTGTGCATCTCCTGGATAAATGTCAGTGTTTGTTGCCATATCATTACAATTCTATGCAACATAACATGTATTTTATTAGCATATCCCAGCTATATGTTGTTTTGTGGCACTGCTCACCCCCTCCTTTGTACTTTTAATATAAACCTTATGATAAATCTCGAAAGTTTAAAATACTGAAAACACACAGGATACCAACATTTACTATATTCCAGCACAAGTACATACATAAACATATTACCGTTCAATATTATACATGGGGCAAGCCTGCCCCGCACCCCCTGCTACTTAAATATATCAACTCCGAGACTGCACTTCACTATACTAAGTGCAATCTCGGAGTTGATATATTTAAGTAGCAGGGTCTGTGGGGGGATCAGGGGGCTTGCCCCCCTTTTTATACTTGGAGAAGAGTAATATGTTTTTTGTTTTATTTGTTTCTGTATGTATTTGTGCTGGAATATAATAAGTGTTGCTATCCTGTGTGTTTTCAGTATTTTGAATTTTTGAGATTTTGGTCTCAGGATTTCGGGATTTCAGAATTATGTAGCGCTCCTCTGTATATACACAAACACATAATATATGTGTGTGTGTGTGTGTGTGTGTGTGTATATAATTAGAATTTTCTCTGAATCTGCTTTACACCTCATTAATTAATTAAAATATTAACAATTTCTGCCCTACCTAGATCTTTCCCTCATTTCCATTTATTTGAATTTCTAAGCACTAACCACATGATCTATTATCTATCTAACAAGCCCTATAATGTATCTCTTTATATGCTCTATGTTCAACTTCTACCAATGCATAAGTATCTTTTAAGTTGTAATGGTTGCTTCTGTTTTATATGTATGTTTTTTTCCTTGCTGCTGACTCCTTAACTGCATTCCCTCAGCTTGCTCTCTATCAGTCAAGTTCATCTCCATACTGACAGCGTACTGTTAAACGTCCTGCATGCTGCATTAAATGGTTGCAACAAAACTCGCTCTTCACACAGCTCTGTTCTCTTACCTTGCAGTATCTCCTTATCTGCAAACTATCGGTCAAGTTTGTCTTTTTCATCTCCATACTGACAACATACTGTTAAACGTCCTGGATGCTGCATTAAACGGTTGCAATGAAACTCGCTCATTGCACAGCTCTGTTCTCTTACCTTGCAGTATCTCCTTATCTGCAAACTATCGGTCAAGTTTGTCTTTTTCATCTCCATACTGACAGCATGCTGTTAAAAGTCCTGCATGCTGCATTAAACAGTTGCAACGAAACTCACTTATCACACAGCTCTGTTCTCTTACCTTGCAGTATCTCCTTATCTGCAAACTATCGGTCACGTTTGTCTTTTTCATCTCCATACTGACAGCATAATGTTAAAAGTCCTGCATGCTGCATTAAACGGTTGCAACGAAACTCGCTTATCACATAGCTCTGTTCTCTTACCTTGCAGTATCTCCTTATCTGCAAACTATCAGTCAAGTTTGTCTTTTTCATCTCCATACTGACAACATACTGTTAAACGTCCTGGATGCTGCATTAAACGGTTGCAATGAAACTCGCTCATTGCACAGCTCTGTTCTCTTACCTTGCAGTATCTCCTTATCTGCAAACTATCGGTCACGTTTGTCTTTTTCATCTCCATACTGACAGCATACTGTTAAACGTCCTGCATGCTGCATTAAACGGTTGCAACGAAACTCGCTCATCACACAGCTCTGTTCTCTTACCTTGCAGTATCTCCTTATCTGCAAAGTATGTTGGCTTAGTTTTAACATTTTACAATATACTTATTTAAGGCATTATCTACTTTACTCTCTAGTAAATTGGTATGCTGTAAAGTAGCTTGGCAGCAAGGAACCCCCCCCCCCATTTCTTAATAGACTGCCTGTTAATTTCAACAAACTTGTGTCTATTACATGCTGGACTCTAGCCTGTGTTAAGATATTTCTTACCCAGCCTGTTTTAAGTTATTTCTTACCTGATAGTACTATACAACAAAACCTCTTATTCTTACTATGAACAGTACATGACCTTATTCTGTTAGAGTTTTTAGTGATTGTGCTTGGCTCTAGCGACACCTACATAGAGTGCTGTAAACTCTCATAACCCCCATCCCACCAATTAGACCTCTGCAGGAGGTGATATTACCTACTGGGACTCCAAGCCCCATTTTCAAATGGTTTTCTTCCTTGCTGCTAACTCCTTAACTGCGTTCCCTCAGCTTGCTCTGTAAGTTCTTTTACTTGTTTGTCATATTTTTGTGACTACAGCTACTTTAGACTTGTTGACTACAGGCCTGCTCTGTGTTTTAAAACTCACTAATATAAATGCTGCACTGTATACTTTATGCCTCGTTCAACTAATTTTGTGATTACAGCTATTTAGAATTGTTGACTAGATGCCTGCTCTGTGTTTTAGAACTCACTAATGTAAAAGCTGCCCTGTATACATTGTCTGATTCAACTACAGCTACTAAGATTTGTTGAGTAGCTGCCTGCTCAGTTTTAAAACTCACTTATTACAAATGCTGCACTGTGTACTTTCATGCCTGGTTCATCTACAGTAGTTTTAGTTGTCCTACTATGGACCAAGCTATCTTGCTGTGAATTTTATCCATTGGTTAATGCATTTGTTTGCTTACTGTTTTCCCTGCTTTAGTAACAACTTTTTACTTATCACATTTCAGTTATGCTGTAGTTATATAATGCTCAGTGCAACAGGTGTAATAGCCAGCTGCCTAGCAGTGACTGTGTGTTCTGCTATGTTCAGAGGAATGTATCACTTTTTCAACCTGATTACACATCTGTATAAACTTTTTCTAAGTATATTTATTAACTGTAGCAGTGTTTTAAAGCTAAATGTTGTGTAGCATTGCATTTGTACTACTGTGCTAGTGTGAATGCAGATGTGGTAGTCTTAACAGTTTGTGTTTATATTGTTTGAGTTTCTCTTTCTGTCATAGGTTCATAGGTTTATACTAGGCTATCTGCCCTAAGGCATTTATAAGCCTAGCCCAAATTTTTGTGGCTTACGCCACCCCTTATATGAAAAAATACTGTGCCCATTAGTTTGTTGTGCCTCTGTCCAGCAGTGACACAGAGATGATTCCTGGGGTAAACCTACGATCTCCCATCCACAGGTCTAGATTTCTCTTGAACAGAGTCAGCGAGGTGCTCTGCCTCACATGGACCGGGATTTTATTCCACAGCATAGGGAGTCTCTGAGTGATAAATCTATCCCTCCAGCACGTCCTATTTATATCCATGCTAAGGTTTAAGTTGCTTGCTCTAGTGGTTTTGGTGGATTTGGATTTTTTGAGGTGGAGCATGTCCATTAATTCCGGGTTGGACATGGCCTTGTATGTCAGGCACATGTCACCTCTGAGCAGACAGTATGCGACTGAATAGAGCTGGAGTTTCTTCAATCTGGCAGCATATGACAGATTTTGGAGTCCCTTTATCCTTTTGGTGAGGAACTTTTGGGGTCTCTCCAATTGCTGCAGATGTCTGGTGAGATACATCCCGAATGGGGCATTGTACTCAATCATTGGTCTGATAAGTGAAGAGTACAGGGGAACAATGACCTCACTAGATCTGGATGTGAATCCTTCATGATCAGGTGGGCAATGTAGAAGGTCTTTCTAACCACTTTAGCAATGTGAGTGTCAAAAGAAAGGCCACTGTCAACCTGGGTCCCCAGGTCCCTGATAACCTCTTCTGTGCTTAGTGGATTGCCACCTATATGGTAGCTTGGGGTTACCTTGTTTTTCCCGAAGGGTATGACTATACATTTTTTGGCATTTAACTTCAGGCCATGGCTCTGGCACCAGCTATCTGTTTCCGTGAGTCCCTTCTGAAGGATATCCGTGTGGCGCCCAGTTTGCAGTCGTCTGCAAACTTTGTCAGCCAAAGTCCTCCCATGCTGGCCTGTACTTCTGAGAAGTAGATGCCAAACAATAGGGGGCCAAGGACCGAGCCCTGTGGGACACCACTTATGACCGGCTTGGAGTCTGACACAGCGCCAGCAACTCTAACCCTGTGGGTTCTGTCCTTAAGCCAGTTTGCAACCCATCTTGTGACATATGGGTTTACATTTAAGCTGGTAAGTTTTTCTACAATACCCGAGTGGGGTATTGTGTCGAAAGCCTTTGCATGGTCAAGGTAGGCTGTATGGACTGCCTTTCCCTCATCAATGGCCTTGGTGACTGTTTCGAAGTCGACCAAGTTCAAAAGGCATGATCTTCCCTTGACAAAGCCAAACTGGGTCGGGTCCAATGTCTGCAAGTCCCCTATATCTTTGTTTATGAGCTCCATTATGATCCTCTCCATAGCTTTGCAGACTAGACTTGTTAAGCTTATGGGGCGGTAATTACCAGGGTCCGAGAGGCGCCTTTGTGGGTGGGACCACAGTTGCCGACGCCACTCCTTGGGCACGTATCCTGTGGTAAGGCTGAGATTAAACAGCTGCCTTATGTGCGGGGTTAATTCCTCATTTAGCTCGTGTACACAGCCGGGGACACCATCCGGTCCCATTGATGCTGTGTTTTTAGCTTTAGAGAGCATCTTTCACCCGCATTTGAGATGTCCGGGAGGCTACACTCGGCTGGGATAGTTATCTCTCCTTTAGGGGAGAGGGTGAAGTTTGCACTGAACCTGTCTGCCAGTATGTTGGCAATGTCTGTGGGTTCAGTGATTTTTGTATCATTTTGGACTAATTCTGAGCATATCTGGGAGTTTCCACCCAGGTTCCTAACATAGCTGAAAAAGGCCTTATGATTGTCCTTTGAATCCATGGCAATTTTTCTCTCAAAATTGGCCTTAGTTGATTTTATGAGTGCTCGTAATTTTTTACTAATAATGATCAGGGGTGACTTCCTTTTTATGGATTTTGTTCTATCATGTAATAGCTTTCTCCTCTTATTGTAAAGTTTGTTAATGGCTGGGGTCCACCAGACTGGACGTTTGCCCTTTGTGGAAAGAGTCTTGGTTTTATTTGGGATTGCCTGATCCATGCAGTCCTGGAGGTGTTCATAGAAGGCATTTGTAAGGGCTTCCGCAGCTTGGGTTGTGGTTTCCTCTGGCTCAGAGGCCTTGAAGGATACTACACCAGTCTTGAGTAGTGTGAAGTTTGCTTTAGAGAAGTTCTTCACTATGGTCTTTTTTGTTTGGGGTGGGGGCGGGATGTGGATTTCCAGTGAGATTAGTTTATGATCAGATCTCACCAATGAGGGATATACTTCCGGTGTGGAGCATTTTGTCCCCATGTTTGTGACAATGAGATCTAGTATATTTTCTCCTCTCGTGGGAACAGTGACTAGCTGTTCCATGGCATTTGAATTTATGAACTCCAGGAACCGATGGGCTAGAAAGTTAGGGTTTGAGTAATGTTCCCAGTCTATATTCGGGTAGTTGAAGTCACCCAATATGATGGTGTTCATAGGTTCATAGGTTCATAGGTTCGTACTAGGCTATCTGCCCTAAGGCATTTATAAGCCTAGCCAGAATGTATGTGGCTTACACCACCCCTTAGGATGAGAATACTACACCCTTTTAGGGTTTAGTTTACTATGCCTCTGTCTAGTAGTGACACAGAGATGACCCCCAGGGTAAACCTACGATCTCCCATCCATGGAGATACATTTATACCCTCCAGTGTCTTCAGGAAGGCTGTGTGGGGTTCCTGAGTTTGAGAGGGTGGCCTGTAGCATGCTACAATTTGTAGAGCAGTTTTGCCTATGGTTAGTTGCACCTGGATGGTTTCAAGCTTTATGCTGCCACCAACCTGGAGGTGTGGGTATTCTTTATGAATATGGATACACCCCCTCCTTTTGTAGTGTGGTCCGGGTTTTGGGGCCAGAACGCATGATATGATGTAAAACCTAATAGTGCCGGGGTGCTCTCAGGAGCCTTGAACCAGGTTTCAGTTACAGCACAGACATCGATGTTCTCCATACTGAGAAGGGCCTCGTGCGTGCATTTTGAGATTTAGACTTCTGGCATTCAGCAGCATTACCCTCAGTTTCTTCCCATTTTTGTTTTCTAGGGTGGTAGGTTTAGAATTTGAGCCTTGCCTAAAAAAGGCACTATGGGGGTGGCAAGAGCCTTAGCCAATATCCGGAATCCCAGGGTGACAGGTGCAAGCCATCCTCATGGCAGCGTGGCTTTGTCAAGCATGTCATCCCAGGCAGACAGACACTGGATCCCCTTTGAATGACACCAGACATTAAGCCAATTGTTAAAGCTGATCATCTTGTCTCTATATTGTGGCATCATTCTTGGGGAAGGAAGGATACTGCTCAGGGTTAGGTCATACCTGCCTGGGCTACATAATCAGAGAGCTCCTCTATGTCTCTTTTCATGTAGTCCAGGGAGGTACGTCTCAGGTCGCTTCACACCAGCATGGACAATGACTGTGTCATATTTGTACTTGCCGTGGAGTGACCCGAGTGCTTGTGTTATGTGGCGGATTCTAGCCCGATAGGCAGCTTACTGTGACCCTCTCCTTGTTCAGCCTGGTGAGTGGGACGTCAGTGTGTCTGACTATGGAGTCACCTATGACAAGTATGTTTGGTGTTGTATTTGGCCTTAAGGGCTGTGACTGCTTTGCACACTGCTTTTGTGGTTTATGTGTTGCTTGTGGGGTGTCTTGAGGTAGCAGTTGTTTGGGTGTCTGCTTTGGAGGCCTCTGCTGTTTAGGTAAATTTTTACTCAGAGCCTCCGAGTATGTCTTTGTGTGTTTATGTGTTTGATTCAGTGGAGTGGTAGCATTATGTGAGGCTGGTTTTGTGGTGTGTGTAGTTGCCTTCTCCTCCTGTCTGGTCTGTCCTCCTGGTCTGGCCTGTCCTCTCTAAAATGCCTCTATAGGTTCATAGGTTGGTACTAGGCTATCAGCCCTAGGGCCTATACAAGCCTAGTCATAACAATTCCCTGGCTATTTCTTCCCGCACTATTTACTTCCCTGGACCCCTGTCTAGCCAGGTGACTGATGTGATCCCTGGGCTGAATTTCCTTTCTCCCATCCAATCGTCAAGGTTCCTTTTGAAGAGGGCCAAAAAGACACTCTGCTTGACATGTATGGGCAATCTATTCTAGAGTCTGAGGAGTCTCTGGGTCAGGAACCTATCCCTTCAGCATGTTTTGTTTATTGTGATGACAAGGTTTAGATCCCTGGAGCATGTGGCATTGAGGGATTGGGATTTCTTTAAGTGTAGCATGTCCAACAGCTCTGGGTTTGATATGGCCTTGTATGGTAAGCAGAGATCGCCTCTGAGTAGATGATATGCAACAGAGTATAGCTGGAGTTTTTTAAGGCGGTCAGCATAGGGCATCTGCTTTAGGCCTGTGATTCTTTTAGTGAGATATTTCTGCGGCCTTTCCAGTTGTTGCAGATGTCTTGAGAGGTACATACCAAACAGGGCGTTGTATTCTATAACGGGTCTAATGAGGGATGAGTACAGTGGGACAATGACCTCCTTTTTTCTGGATGAAAAGCCCTTAGTGATGAGGTGTGCCACATAGAAAGATTTCTTGACTGTTGTGGTGATGTGGTTATCGAAGGTGAGACCACTGTCCACCTGTGTCCCTAAGTCTCTTATCACACTTTCTGTGTTTAGTGTACTGCCACCTATATGGTAATTCACGGACACATGTTTTTTCCCAAAGGGGATAACTATACATTTCTTGGCATTGAGCTTGAGCCCATGGCTCTGGCACCAAGCATCTGTAAGGCCATTTTGTAGAGTATCCACATCATTTGGGGATTCAATAATGGCTCCCAGTTTGCAGTACTTTGTTAGCCAGAGTCCCTTAGTGTTGGCCTGTACTTCAGAGAAGTAGATGCCAAACAAGAGCGGTCCCAGGACTGAACCCTGAGGTACTCCACTTGTCTGGAGCTGGATGTGAAGTCGGCTACTTTTACAGTGTGGGTTCTATCAGTAAGCCAGTTAGCAACCCATTGGGTGACATAGGGATTAATGCCCAGCTTAGTAAGTTATCTATGATTCCAGAGTGGGGGATGGTGTCAAAGACCTTGGCAAGGTCTAAATAGGCTGTGTGGACCACCTTACCCTTGTCCATGGCTCTGGAGACTGATTCGAAGAAGTCAGTCAGGTTCAGGAGACAGGATCGGCCCTTCACGAACCCAAACTGGGTGGGGTCCAGTGTTTGAAGGTTGCCAATGTCTTTGTTTAAAAGTTCCATGATAATACGCTCCATGGCCTTGCAGATAAGGCTTGTCAGACTGATGGGATGGTAGTTTCTGGTATCCAAGGTGGATCGCCCCTTGTGGAGTGGAATAACTGTAACTCTGCACCACTCAGTGGGCATGAAACTTGAGGTGAGGCTATGATTAAACAGGACACTTAGGTGAGGTGCCAGAGTGTGTTTTTTACCTGTATGGCCGTTATTACCAGAATTTGGCAATCTTCCAGCATTGAGATGGGCCATTTGGGGGGTGAAATTGGCACTGAATTGATCTGCCAGGATATTGGCAATATCCTTGGGATCAGTATATTTAATGCCATTTAGATACTTGACATAGTTATAGAATGCCTTGTGGTTGTCTTTGGAATCTTTTATTTTCGTAACTAGCTTTGGAGGATTTTATGAGGGAATCACAGTTTCTTACTGAGGCTGGTAAGGGAGTTTTTTGCATCCTGGGATTTTCCTCTTTACTGCAACAGTTTCTTCCTTTTGTTGTAAAGTTTGTTTATGGCAGGGGACCACTAGATTGGTTTCTTTTTTTTTTGGATGACAGCATCTTGGTTCTATTTGGGATGGCACAATTCATGCATGAGTGGATGTGCTCATACAGTGCCTTAGTGTAGGATTCAGCAGTTGAACTTTCAGTTCCCGTCTGCATGGGTGTCATGAAGTTTGTCACTTCTGACTTGAGTAGCATGAAGTTGGCTTTGGAGATGTTTTTTATGGAGGTTTCCTTACTGGGGGGTGGGGGTGGGATGTGGATGTTAAGGGTGATTAGCTTATGGTTAGACCTGAATAATGAGGGGGTGACCATAGGTGTGGAGCATTGATTTCCCATGTTGGTAATGACCAGGTCTAGGACATTGGAGCCCCTGGTGGGACTATGGATTAGTTGATCCAGGGCGTTTGAATTTATAAATTCCAACAACCGTTGGGCAAAGGTGTTGGTAGATGAGTAGTTTTCCCAGTTAATGGCAGGGTAGTTAAAATCACCCAGTATTAGGGTGTTTGGCTCTATCTTAATCTTTCTTTTGTGTGCTAAACCCCATATTTGGTATCAATTTTTATTATTTTTTCTCTCCTCAGCTATCGGTCAAGTTTTGTCTTTTTCATCTCCATACTGACAGTATACTGTTAAACGTCTTGCATGCTGCATTAAACAGTTGTAACGAAATACACTCATCATACAGCTGTGTTCTCTTACCTTGCAGTATCTCCTTATCTGCAAAGTATGTTGGCTTAGTTTTTACATTTTACAATATACTTATTTAAGGCACTATCTACTGTACTCTCTAGCAAGTTGGTATGCTGTAAAGTAGCTTGGCAGCAAGGACCCCCCCATTTCTCCCATTTTTTAATAGACTGCCTGTTAATTTCAACAAACTTGTGTCTATTACATGCTGGACTCTAGCCTGTATTAAGATATTTCTTACCCAGCCTGTTTTAAGTTATTTCTTATCTGATATACTACACAACAAAACCTCTTATTCTTACTATAAACAGTACATAGCCTTATTCTGTTAGAGTTTTTAGTGATTGTGCTTGACTCTGGATTTGGCTCTAGCCACACCTACATAGAGTGCTATAAACTCTCATAACCCCCATCCCACCATATATACCTCATATATATTTTACCACTATGTGGCATTGCTCTCCCACTTACTAATTACAATCTCCTATATTTATTTTCCTTCTCTCCCAAGCTATCCCCCACTCTCATTCATACTTGCCCCACTGGCCTGCTTTGACTTGACTTGAGCTGTATTTCACCCCCATACTCCCCTCAGCCTCATTTTCCCCTACTGTCCCTGTACTTCAGTCACAAAGCACACTTTTCTGCTTCAGCTGGCTGATTGATTTCAGCCAGCCACCTTCTCTTTAGCTCTTCCTGCTCCATTCACCCTATGGACTCACTCCACTCCCCTACCCTGCCCCCAAATTCCACCCACCCCAGTACTCCTACCTTTATTGTAACCCTAAACCCCTCCCTGTCTCTATCAACCAATCACCTCCTCTACAGACCCACTCCCCTGTTTCCTCCACCTGCCTATCTCAGTTACTCCTCCTCTCCCACCTAACTCCCTAATTTCTCTCCCACTACTATATCTTTACACTTGTCCACCATGCCTGGACTCCTACCTCAAACCATTCTCACTCCAACTATCTGCATTTTAGTCTTGCTCCCTTTATATCTCACTACCTCCTTCTCCCACAGCCTACTCCACCCACCCTTCCTATCCTATCCCCCCACTCCCAACCTTCTTTCTTATCACTCAAAAACACACTTCCAAAACATATCCGCTTTACTACTTCAACCCAACCCACTCCACTACTTTTAAAATAAAATTATTTCCCTCCTCAGCTCACTACTACACTCCTGAGCTAATATTTTACTTCTCACAACTGCTAAACACCAAATCAAAAATACAACTACCCTTCCTCAACTATCTCTGCTTAACTGGAGACATACATCCAAATCCTGGGCTAAACACTGACTCTGAAATCTTTCCTTCTGAATTCCAATCCCTCAGACATGACCACCCAAACAGAAAAGGTGGTGGGGTAGCCTTAATCTACTCTAACCTATTATCCATCACTCCATACCCTAATCATATCCCCACATTCAGTAATGCAGAACTAATAACAGGCCTGCTAAAGGTAAATAACCACAAAAGCATTTGTATCATTGCTCTCTATATCCGCCCTGGTAACAACACCACTACTCTGGAGGACATACTCCTCTGGACCTCGACCAAGATTAAGTAGGAGACCTATATACTTGGAGACATAAACATCGATTGGAATAAAATCAATAACCCCAATCCCAACATATCCATCAATCAATGACTAACCCCATCACCAAGCCCAATAACACTAACCCCCCAGGTACCACACTAGACTGGATCCTAGCTTCCCATCCTAATAAAATCTTAAACTCTGACATCACACCTGATGCTATAGGAGACCACTTGCCAGCATTATCTACCGAGCTACCCACTCCTCTCCTCACCTACACAATGTCATCCACACATGTAACCTCACAAACTTTGACCCAACTACTTTCTCTAACTCCCTGAAACAAACAAATTGGAACCCACTAAAAACCCTTCCACTAGATAATGCCATAGAATTTTTCAACTCCTCCTTCTTAAACATCCTCAACTCCCTAGCGCCACCAAGAACAAAAAGAGTAAAAAACAAATCTGCTCCTTTGCTAACCAAAGATACGAAAAAACTTATGCTACAAAGAGACAAATCCTGGAAAACAATCCATCAAAACAAGCAGCCTAAAACTTTTCTTAAATACAAACAACTTCGCAACCTTGCTAAAAAACAAATCATCAGAGACAAAAAGTCCTACTATAGTAAACTCCAATCCAACCAATCTAAAAGCCCAAAACAATTTTGGAACTCCATTAATTCTCTTCTCAACCCAGGTACCAGAAGCAACCCCTGCCTTGACACCAGCAAATCTGACCCTGAAATAGCCTCTCTATTCAAATCCTTCTTCACCAACTCCATAGCTGAACTGACCAGAATCTTCCCTAACAATAACCTCTCCTCAATCCACCCTTTCATCACCACCACCTACAGCACCCTCTGCCCCAACCCTCCACCTATATTCAACCTTAAACCCATCTCAACATCCTATATAAAAAAATACTCTCCACATTAAAACCTTGCTCCAATGCCCCTAACAATATCCCATCCTCCTTCCTAAAAATAGCTGCAGATGGTATTGCTCTTCCCATTAGCATCCTGATCAATAGATCCATGCTAGAATCTCATGTTCCCAAACTATGGCACATTGCCTTCATTTTACCTCTCCATAAAGGAGGCAAAAACAGTAACATCTCCAACTTCTGCCCCACAGCCATCCTCTCCCCAATTTCCAAACTACTAGAAAAATACATTCACATTCAGCTCATGCCATTCTTAGCCAATAACCAACCAATCACTCAAACCCAACACGGCTTCTGTCCAGGCCATTGTACAACCACTGCACTTCTCTCCTACCTAGAGACAATAAATCTTGTCCAGGACTCTGGAAAAATAGTTTCTACTGTTCTTCTAGATCTGATCAAGGCATTCGATACCATCTCCCACACCCATCTCCTAAACCATCTCTCTGACCTTAATCTCTCACAAAATACCTTATCCTGGTCCTCTAGCTACCTCTCCAATAGATCTCAAGCTGTAAAATGGGGTACAGGCACCCAATCTTCCTTCCCACCCCCACTGGGGTTCCCCAGGGAACCATACTTTGTCCAATGCTGTTTAACATCTTTATTAACAGACACTGACCCAAGCTGTTTCTCCACCACTGAAAACTGGATGCTTCAGAATCACCTCTTACTAAATGCCAATAATCCAAAATACTATTATTCTCTCCCTCAAAAGCTTCTCCTCTTGATAAAAATTCATTCCAAATCATTAGCTAAAATAACTCCACTATAGAGGTTGTTCCTTTGCCAAACTACTTGGGGTCACTATTGATGAACACCTGAAATTCGACACTCACATCCCGCAAAACATTAAAAAAACTCATATACAACTTGGTATGCTATATAGGAACATCCAATTTCTCTCTCCTTCCACGAGACAAATGCTTGCCACTACCTATCTACTCCCCTCACTAATGTATGGTGCTCCTCTATTAACTAATTTATCTGTCACACTCACTTCAAAATTGGAAGTCTGTTATAATAAGATTTCCAAATTTGTCACCAAAGCCAAATACTCCTCCCATCACTGTATTGCCCTTAATTTGTTACACTGGCTTGAACTCTCCAACCATCTAGACTATCTTCAGATTACCAAGCCTACAAAGTAATCGTTCAACCCTCTTAAGTGCCCTGCTCTATGCAACATCCTTCTCCCCTACACCCCTCAGAGAACTCTCAGATCTACTCACCAAAACCTAATCTGTATCCGAAAACCCAATCACCCTGCTGGTCAACTCCTGATATCCTTTTCCTTAGCAAAAATGGAATTCTCTTCCCTCCTCTCTAAGGACCTGTGCAAATTTTGAAAACTTTAAATCTCAGTTACATTCCTACCTTTACTCTACCAGAAAATGCAACTGCATTCTCCCCACCTAGTCCTAGAAGTCTCTCTCCACATCTAAACCCCTCTCCAGCTATGATTACTAGCCTCTCTAGCTATCTATAGGCTACCACATATATGTACATATTGTAAATATTAAATTTGTACCATGTACCTAGGAATCTACACCTGCTCTCTAACATGAAATTTAACTGTAAATTGTTCATTAATAATACTGTGTCTGTATCTAAAGGTAGCATACCTAAGAAATTACACCTTATCTCTAGCATGAAACATAATTGTAAATTGTTCTTCTTTTCTATATTGTATCTTTATCTAAACTTTGTAACATGGAGCTTTTCTCCCCAGGCCTCCAATGAAAACAGGCTCTCTTAGCCCAGTGGACATCCCCGGTCATCAAACTGGAAATAAATAAATAAATGTAATCTAATTAGCAAATTTTCGTGTGTATTATTGAATACCAGTTTAAAAATGTTTGCAATGTTTAGGAATTTTTCTGCCAGTACCTCTTCTGAAAAGGGGTTTCTGACTAAAACTAGTCAGACAAACCTAGTAAAGAAAAGCCGAATAAAATAAAGAGGTAATGATACAAATTTAAGTCAGAACTTTGGGTTCAAAGAGATAATGCCATTCCGACTGGTTTGACATGATTTGGAAGACTGATGAAAAGCTTTTTGCTTAGTTTACAAGATGCTCTCTTAAAATGAAATGGATGATAAAGAAAAATCTGTTTTACAGGAAATGAACAGGGATAGAAAAGATGTAAAATAATGTTATGGATGATAAATCTAACAGATGCCTGGTCATTCAATTTTAAACTCTTCTGCTGTGAATGTAATATTAGTAGAAATTCTGTGAGCAGGCTCATTTTATTTAAAGCTTTTATTTCTATCCAGAACATATTTTAGTTAAAAAAAAACTGGATGACTATCTCTTTATTAGTGGCTTCTTGTCATCTGATGACATTTTGGTTTAATTTCTTAGTATAAATATATTGGTGCCTATAATCAGGGAAATTGTGTTATGATGCATATGCTTTGTCTATGTCTTTGATGACATTAGATGTCATCTAAGCTTCACTGTCTCATTTTCTATATCTCAAAATAGGATTATAAAAAATTGGTAAGCAAAGCGGCAATATTTAGAAAACAATCCAACGTGTGTGTGTGTGTGGGGGGTCTATAAACATATAGACAAATGCTGGACTTTAGTGTTGTTAATTTTAGAAGGATTTACTCCAGGGATATAAGTAACACATGTTGTTTTATGCCTCTTCCTAAACCAGTAGAATAGACTTGGCAGAGGTAACCAAAGATGGAAGGTTTTAAAACTGAGTAGTACATTCTGTTTGTAATTAGTAACTCTGTTGACTGCCTAATAGCAGAATAAGCCTGATAGTTTCCTGTGCAAATGAGAAGAGGCCATGACAAGCTGTACAGGCAGATCTACCTAACCTAGCTGGTTTTAAAAAGCCAGAATAAAAGTCACATCCAAAATTAGGCTCCAAGTATGAGGAGAAGTCCTTAAGAAGGATTTTAAATTCATGAGTGGAAGAACAATGCATTAGTAGATAATCACAACTGTATGTGAAGTAGCTGCAAAAGAAAAAGTTCAGAGACAAGCCAGTTTGGAACATATTTAATGGAACAAGTTGTACTTTTATGTACAGAACAAGAAAGATGACCTTTGAAGGAAAGCGCTGACACACGCTTCTGTTTCTAAGCTTTTGGTGATCTGCCCATAGAGTGCTACAATTAGAAAAGTGAGACTATGATAAAAAAAAATCTGCGTTCAAGAAAGGTCTCATACTGGGCAATTAAATTAAGACGGTATTAAGTGAATGTCATCTATTTTTGATTTACATCTCCTGCAGGCCTGCAACTTGAGTATCAGAGAATTGTTGTGGACTAGGTAAGTAATTAGCAGTTTTAAATATTTGTGAAGTACAGACTAGATTATATTTTGTATCATCTGAGAAGTAAAGAAACATTCAAAGAAGAGATGGAAAGAATGACTTGTGAAAGGTCTTTCATGCTGAAGGACCGAGATACCAAATGTGTTTTGGATGTAGAAAGAAGAAGCAGGTGAGGACAAGTAATAGCTTTGGGCAGGGCAAATATGAATTGTATTAGACATGAAAATGTGTATTAAATGGTAGTAAGGAAGAGATTGTGTCATTAGTGGTCAAGAAGAATGACATAAATATCATCTGCGTGTGAGTGTCAGTGAGGATAGCGGAGAACAAAAGCAAAAGAAAACGTTGTGGTAGGCAGAGAGAAAAAAAACAAATACAACAGGAGAAGGGTGAAGTTAGGTGGAAGAATAAGGAAATATGCATTAAGGTGTAAAGAAATACCCAGCTGGATTTGAATAGGTGGGGGACGGAAACAGTAGAAGAGTGCACATAGGTAGTGCATAGATATAAGAAAGGATTGCAAGTTAGGTACAGGTTAAGTAATCTCACTGCATTCTGTGTGGGAGAGCAAATTCAAAGATTAGCAATAAATGTTAGCAGACTTATGTAGTTTGTGGAAGAGGGGCATTAGTATGAAAATGATGCTGTTGTCACTGGGTATTTGACCTAATGAGATTAATAGGGTAAGGGTGATGAGAGTAAGTATATAACAGCCACTTCTGGAAATCTGCCATGATCATACTTGAATCAATCATCTCTAGCCCCCTCATCTGTTTATCAAAACAGGCCTGTTTTTACTCCTAGTGTCAGTTAATCAAGACTGCAAGATATATCACCCTCTTAGATCATATAGCACATTAAATTAGACAGTATAATCAGACTAAAATAGCATGGATTTCAAAAAGAGCACAACATTACAACTGTTCTCTTCTATAGTACATTTACAGGTATGATTTTTATAGACCTTACCAAAATCTTTAAATTTGTTCCCTATTCCAGGCTTTGACAGCATCTTACACTGTATGTAACTGTATCTCTTTAAAATAATCCCAAGAATATTTAAATAGCACAGCCATCCACATTCATTTCAGTTGTACTTTTTCTCCACCCATTCTTTTAACATCCAGTTTATATTGGGGATACATTTTGAGATGTCCTTTATTCTTAATTTCTATACATAGATCTGGGAATATTGAGCCATTGTGATGTTAACTCCTCTTTCCCTGATAACATTATCTTTTGGCAGTTTGATATTAACCACAACAACATGGTAAGGCACTTGGCCTTACTATTTCATCCCTTATGGACTGTTTCATATCATTAAAACTAACAGTCAATATGAAAAATTATTTTAGTATATTAGGTGTATCTAGTGTGTGAACCTAAACTTTTATTTTCCTTCCTTATTTTTGCATTAACTATAGCTCTATGACATTATATTAGGTTTGTATAATGTATTTATCAAGTGTTGTATATATTCCAAGTGTTTTTCTGTCAGTAATCTTTTCCTCTATTGCTTTTGTATATATTTAAGATGTTTGTCTTCTTTTACTAAGTATTCTATGTTGTGTTTCATGTGGAGATTTTCTCCCCAGGCCTCCACTGAAAATTGGCTCTTCATGGCCCAGTAGATTTTCCCGGTAAACAAATGCTAATGAATAAATAATAAAGTCATGTCCAGCTCAGGTCATCTTGAGCAGGGAAAGTAGTGAAGCCATACATTTTCCTTGTCAGAGGGAGGATAGTAAATTGGCTGTACAGGAGACAAAAAGGTATAGTTAGTGCTCTGAGGTGGACAGACAACTTAGGAGGTAGATCTGAGAAACAAAAAGGAGGGCCATATAGGCATGGAGCGAGCATTGGAAGAATGGAGGCAGGAGACACCCAGGTTGAATACAATGGTTGGAAGACGGACAGCAATGTTGATAAAACACTCTTGCAGTTTAATAAGGGAACAGTGAATGATGAATAATAGTTTCTGAAGGTGTTAAGAAAGGTCTGCAGGTATTATGTCTATTTGGTGGGGTTGTGGATGCATGAGGTGACCCACAAATGTTTTATATATATATATATATATATATATATATATATATATATATATATATATATGCAGAATATGAGCAGCTGTAGTTAATTAGTTAGAGTTGGAAGAAAAAGGGATGTTGAGAAGAAGAAAGCTTATGCTGGAAGCTTGCACAAACTTGAATAGATCCCACCCAATGTCTGAGAAATGGAAATCATGGTAGAAAAAGCCTGGGATAGGAGGAAATTATGTGAACAATATCTACCTTAATGTAAACTGTGAGATGGGAAGGAAAGTAATGAGCTGTGCAAAGAAAGGTTGGAATTAATTGGGGATTAACATGTCTGAGTAAGTGATTAAGTAAAAGGCAGAAAAAGGTTGGAATTAATAAGGGATCAACATGGTCTGAGTAAGTGATTAAATAAAATGCAAAGAAATGCTGGAATGAATTAGGGATCAACATTGTCTAAGTAAGAGGCAAAGAAAGGTTTGAATTAATTAAGGATCAACATGGTCTGAGTAAGTGATGTAAAAGGCAAAGAAAGGTTGGAATTAATTAGGGATTAGCATGTCTGCATAAGTGATTAAGAAAAAGGCAAATAAAGGTTGGAATTAATTAGGGATTACCATGATCTGAGTAAGTAAGTGATTAAGTAAAGGGCAAAGAAAGGTTCAAATTAGTTAGGGATTAACATGATCTGAGTAAGTGATTTAAGCAAAAAGCAATGAAGGGAAAGGACTACAACATGTTTGAAGTAGGAGTAAAATTTGCAGGCCCCTGGTGTGGATATTGTATTTTTGTTCAATATGCCTCGGTGAACATAACACTGGCTAGAAGGAACAATGTATGCAGGTCATGCCAGTATTCCTTGAGGTAGCACAGCCCAGGGAAGGAAAAGGGGTAATGAAAGGGGAAAGGCCCTGTATTGACCATAAAAATTGAAAAGTTGAGTGGGTAATGTTGCCTGCTATGCCACATACCCCTTAAACCCAGTAGACCAGGGATTATATACTGAAGTGCCCCTCCACATAAGACAGCCTCATTTGTTCACTTTGCGTAGTAGAGAACAACAAAGTTTGCCACCAAAATCTTCATTTTTTTTTCTTATCCCCCAATTCCCCACCAAAGCAAATATGTATCATTGACACTGAAACAGTTAATTTCAACAAATATACCTTGTCATGAAAGAAATCATCTAAGATCAGCATTCTATAACACCACAATTCTTAAACCATACCATGCCAAGTAAACCAAAACAGCCTCATGACTGAGCAGCATCACAGATTACTCACACCAGTCCAGCTGTTCCATTCTAAAACTAAGCGGCATAATAACAGTGTGAGCATGATGCTGGCAACATGGAGCATTGTTTAAGGGTGGATACCATATTTCTGGCTCTACCAAAGTCCAGGAAAGGAAAGGGTGGAAAACGAACAGAGGGGAAAGCCATGCAGCAACTGCCCATCAGCCTGACCAGTAAAGGCAGCCTGTCCACCCCCTTTCCTGGGGTGACAAATAATATCCCAAGCAAAAGAAAAATACCATCATGGTATCTTGTTCAAGCTTCAGTAGTGTCACTCATAATACCATTTCCTGTGACAAGCAAAGTTTGAAAAAAAAGAAGGCAAGATCAGGACTGAATAGATCTCATTCAAAGTCTGAGAAATTGATATCATCATCTCGATGCTAGATTGGATCTTTGCCCCCAATGGCCAGTAATCTGATAACTCAGAAGAGAAACAGCTCAGGAAACTTGGTGGCTCAAAAAATTTTGATCTGATTTCAAGTCCGCAGACTTGCAAGCCCCTTATCAGTATAACTGCAGTATGATAGAGAACTAGGCAACCAGTAAGCTGGGAATAATTGTTGAATGGAGACCAGATAATTCACATCACTGGAAAGCAGCCTGCATTTGGGAATGTTATCTAAATCATTAGCACCTAAGAGAATAATCCCAACATGAATTTGACCTAAATTACTGACAGTGCTCTATAAATTTGGCAAGAGGTGGTTCCATAACATGCCACCAAAGCCTTTCAAGGCTATATTCCAAAAATTGTGATCCAGCCCTGAAGTGAATTCCCTCTGCTGGCTGCTAGAACCAACAAAGAATGGCCAATAATGGCCAATAATCAAAATATGTAAGATTCCCATAACAAAGTGAAACAAACAATCATAATTCAATTAAATCCTACAGAATAAGAAAACAAACCATCTCACATATAACAAAAATGTTCATGTGGACCATCCGCCAGCTCACTTAGTAACTTCTACTGTCTGGCTTTTAATAGCCAAGTCAGTAACTTGATCTATTTGAAAACAATAAGATAAATAACCATTACAGGGTAAGCTTGATAAAACAGGGTTTATGTAAAAGATTGTCAATGTCTCTATCATATTTAGGAGGTTAAGATGGTCTACTCAGAATAATAATCCAAAGACAGGAACAAAACAGTAGGGGACACATCTAAAATCATCTGATGGTCCACACATTTCTGCTCAGTTTTTGATTTTGAAACCCACACTAACACACCATTATCAATAATATAGACACCTGATTCCAGTTTAAGGTATGTGATAATGCACTGCTATGTATAAACAGGTGAAGAAGGTTGCCCACAATGCATAAGTATGACAGTTGCATGAGACTGCATGTACCCCCACCTGGATGGATTTCAGTAGGGTTTTAATGACAGGGAGTAGTGAATCACTGATGGTTCCATTATGTCTGCCAACAGTCTGTCAATACCCTGTTGATCAACCAATGTCTTGTAATATCCCAAAGAATGAACACTCTTACAAACAGGCTGATGGTAGATACATGCACCTTAACATTTCTATGTGAATTATTCTTAAGCCAATGGAAAATTAAATAATGATCAGTAAGGCAAGATGGCCACCCTCTGTCTTCCTTCAGATGGCTCAAATAAAAACATGTAATAAACCTGATGACCACTCCCTAAGCTTTCTTGATGTTGGGGGCCTATGAGTTCTAGCACAGAAATTGTGCTGTTTTTCTCTAATCATCCAGATGTCAGGTGGATGTGAGTGGGTAACAGCACAACATCTGGAGCCAATTGATGAAACCTGAAGACCTGCAGCTAAGTAAGAATTTCTATAAGCATGTTACAGGCCACTGGAATACGTTCGCTTGAAATGGATTGCTGTATATGGAAGCTGTGCAGTAGTAATATTCATTACAGGAAATTAACCCAAATAAACCTAGAAAATGTCTTGTTCAGTCCTTGCAAATTTGCCTGATTGTCAGATCAAAAACTATCTTCCTGTTTTGCAAATAATCCTGCCAAACCACCATTGCTACTCAAAGTGACAGAAGGTCAAGAGATGCGAGTTTTTTTTTTTTTGCCAGAAGACCAAAAGGGAGGCCAAGGAACCCAAAAATCAATGCGCTTTGAAATATGTCCTCCTGGCAAACCCCCCTGCGGTGTCTGTGAACAAGTGTAAGGAGTTAGCTGAGATCCAGTTGTCCTGCCAAAAGGGTATACCATTGAAGCCTGACAACAATTTAGACAGACACAGACCTCTATTTACTCTTTTAGTGATCCTGACCTTATGATGTTTCCGGTACCTACCCCATAATAAGTAAGTTGAAGAGATGTGAACATTCTGCTGAGGTTACTGTTTGACATGCAAACTTTAGGAGAACTACGTTCCATAACTTCATGTACTGTGGCTTTCTTAACTGACAAAAATTCACTGATGGATGAGCTTAACTGGCCCATCTTTGCTGCCTGTAAAATCCATTAAGTTGCACATGGGATTTCTCTTTAGCAACTTCCACCTCTGTAAAATCTTAGAATGTATTAATCTAACTAATGTTTGTGTATAAATGCAAACAGAAATGTTAAGTAGTCTGTGTTTAACTGGAACTTAGTATAATGCATCGTAAGCAAATGGAGCTTTTGTCCTTGAGCCACAGCTGAAAATGAGTATTACCAAGTTGGACTTTCCCAGTAAACAAAGAAAAATAAATAAATAAAGCTTAACTGGAGGTAGTCTGAATAAAGAATGCACATCAACTCTAAAACCAGAATATAAGTGACTTGACAGGGCCTTCTACTCTTCCATGAGCAAGGGATACACCCTTAGATACATACACATGGAAACTAGTCCTTTGGGCAAACATTTAAAATATTAAACATTTATAATGTCTGCAAAGGTGATCAAATTGTCATGATCATAGAATGCTGGCATTATGTTGTGGGAATTTGTGGTGCAGTGCAGAGTAGAAGTTTTCCCTTTGCCTGCTGATGTGCCATCTCCAGTATGGTATATATAATTAGCAGAAGGTGTGAGGGAAAAGCTTGCCCTTCTGAAAAAAAAATATGTTTTCTTTTTTTCTTAGGTCATCTTTTCAGATGGATAATTTGTGCTTGACTTTTTTTTTTAATTAAATTCAGTATATTTATATCCATTTCTCTCTAAAGATCGACAGACATTTCTTCTGCACAGACATTGCTGTCTGGTTGTTGCCCAGCCAGACTTCAAACCCAGGTCTACCATTTGGTAATCCAAGCACTTTAACCTCTATGCTATCAGGCCAGGATATATATATATATATATATATATATATATATATATATATATATATATATATATATATATATATATATTTGCATACATATAATATATATATATATAAAGAGAGAGAGAGAGATACACACACACAAACTTAGAAACCGGAATTAAGACATCAGCAAGAACTTAATGATCAAGAGGGTGTCTTGTGAAGGACTCTGGAAAGTATTACCTGATCCAGCAGTAAGACAATGCAGAGGGTGTTTCTTGGTGGGGAGGGGGGAGTGTGGGTAGTAGTTATCCTACTGAGAAAGAGCTGCTTTGAGGTAAGTCCTTTTATCTGGAACTGTAAAGAGAAGCTAATAGGATTTAGTGCTACCATTGTGATCTCAATAAGTACCATTTATTTATTACTAGACAGCTACTTTTGCTAAACCCTTTGTGTAAGGACACGTATCTAAACTGAACCTTTAATAATCAAGATACTTTTTATAAACAGACATTGTATCTGAGTTGAACTGAACTTGTTAGAACTCTGTGTGTGGGAACATTCCAAATGAATCTTAAAAAAAAAAAAACACTGCATTTGAGTTTTACTGTGTTTGCCAAACCAAATGTAAAAGTGTGACAGGCTTGCTATGTCTGAGTTCTGTTTGTTGTGAAAGGAGGAATATGTACTTTAATTTCCTTATGCAACACTTAAATACGTTGCCCTTAAAATGACAATAACTAGCTCCAGCATTTATTCTTTGCTGCAGTGTGTGCACATTTAGTATCCATCTACCTTCTATTTATCGTGTGTGTGTGTGTGTGTGTGTGTGTGTGTGTGTCTATCTATATATAATATATATATATATATATAGAGAGAGAGAGAGAGAGAGAGACACACACACACAGTGTACATCTGTTTCCTCATCATCATAGACAATAGTTAAATATAATGTAGAAATGTAGAGAGATATTCATGTTGATAAATGAGGGGTGACCATAGGTGTGGAGCATTGATTTCCCATGTTGGTAATGACCAGGTCTAGGACATTGGAGCCCCTGGTGGGACTATGGATTAGTTGATCCAGGGCGTTTGAATTTATGAATTCCAACAACCGTTGGGCAAAGGTGTTGGTAGATGAGTAGTTTTCCCAGTTAATGGCAGGGTAGTTAAAATCACCCAGTATTAGGGTGTTTGGCTATATCTTAATCTTTCTTTTGTGTGCTAAACCCCATATTTGGTATCAATTTTTATTATTTTTTTCTCTCCTCAGCTATCGGTCAAGTTTTGTCTTTTTCATCTCCATACTGACAGCGTACTGTTAAACGTCTTGCATGCTGCATTAAACAGTTGTAACGAAATACGCTCATCATACAGCTGTGTTCTCTTACCTTGCAGTATCTCCTTATCTGCAAAGTATGTTGGCTTAGTTTTTACATTTTACAATATACTTATTTAAGGCACTATCTACTGTACTCTCTAGCAAGTTGGTATGCTGTAAAGTAGCTTGGCAGCAAGGACCCCCCCATTGCTTCCATTTTTAATAGACTGCCTGTTAATTTCAACAAACTTGTGTCTATTACATGCTGGACTCTAGCCTGTATTAAGATATTTCTTACCCAGCCTGTTTTAAGTTATTTCTTATCTGATATACTACACAACAAAACCTCTTATTCTTACTATAAACAGTACATAGCCTTATTCTGTTAGAATTTTTAGTGATTGTGCTTGACTCTGGATTCGGCTCTAGCCACACCTACATAGAGTGCTGTAAACTCTCATAACCCCCATCCCACCATATATACCTCATATATATTTTACCACTATGTGGCATTGCTCTCCCACTTACTAATTACAATCTCCTATATTTATTTTCCTTCTCTCCCAAGCTATCCCCCACTCTCATTCATACTTGCCCCACTGGCCTGCTTTGACTTGACTTGAGCTGTATTTCACCACCATACTCCCCTCAGCCTCATTTTCCCCTACTGTCCCTGTACTTCAGTCACAAAGCACACTTTTCTGCTTCAGCTGGCTGATTGAAGCCAGCCACCTTCTCTTTAGCTCTTCCTACTCCATTCACCCTATGGACTCACTCCACTCCCCTACCCTGCCCCCAAATTCCACCCACCCCCAGTACTCCTACCTTTATTGTAACCCTAAACCCCTCCCTGTCTCTATCAACCAATCACCTACTCTACAGACCCACTCCCCTGTTTCCTCCACCTGCCTATCTCAGTTACTCCTCCTCTCCCACCTAACTCCCTAATTTCTCTCCCACTACTATATCTTTACACTTGTCCACCATGCCTGGACTCCTACCTCAAACCATTCTCACTCCAACTATCTGCATTTTAGTCTTGCTCCCTTTATATCTCACTAACTCCTGCTCCCACAGCCTACTCCACCCACCCTTCCTATCCTATCCCCCCACTCCCAACCTTCTTTCTTATCACTCAAAAACACACTTCCAAAACATATCCGCTTTACTACTTCAACCCAACCCACTCCACTACTTTTAAAATAAAATTATTTCCCTCCTCAGCTCACTACTATACTCCTGAGCTAATATTTTACTTCTCACAACTGCTAAACACCAAATCAAAAATACAACTACCCTTCCTCAACTATCTCTGCTTAACTGGAGACATACATCCAAATCCTGGGCTAAACACTGACTCTGAAATCTTTCCTTCTGAATTCCAATCCCTCAGACATGACCACCCAAACAGAAAAGGTGGTGGGGTAGCCTTAATCTACTCTAACCTATTATCCATCACTCCATACCCTAATCATATCCCCACATTCAGTAATGCAGAACTAATAACAGGCCTGCTAAAGGTAAATAACCACAAAGCATTTGTATCATTGCTCTCTATATCCGCCCTGGTAACAACACCACTACTCTGGAGGACATACTCCTCTGGACCTCGACCAAGATTAAGTAGGAGACCTATATACTTGGAGACATAAACATCGATTGGAATAAAATCAATAACCCCAATCCCAACATATCCATCAATCAATGACTAACCCCATCACCAAGCCCAATAACACTAACCCCCCAGGTACCACACTGGACTGGATCCTAGCTTCCCATCCTAATAAAATCTTAAACTCTGACATCACACCTGATGCTATAGGAGACCACTTGCCAGCATTATCTACCGAGCTACCCACTCCTCTCCTCACCTACACAATGTCATCCACACATGTAACCTCACAAACTTTGACCCAACTACTTTCTCTAACTCCCTGAAACAAACAAATTGGAACCCACTAAAAACCCTTCCACTAGATAATGCCATGGAATTTTTCAACTCCTCCTTCTTAAACATCCTCAACTCCCTAGCGCCACCAAGAACAAAAAGAGTAAAAAACAAATCTGCTCCTTTGCTAACCAAAGATACGAAAAAACTTATGCTACAAAGAGACAAATCCTGGAAAACAATCCATCAAAACAAACAGCCTAAAACTTTTCTTAAATACAAACAACTTCGCAACCTTGCTAAAAAACAAATCATCAGAGACAAAAAGTCCTACTATAGTAAACTCCAATCCAACCAATCTAAAAGCCCAAAACAATTCTGGAACTCCATTAATTCTCTTCTCAACCCAGGTACCAAAAGCAACCCCTGCCTTGACACCAGCAAATCTGACCCTGAAATAGCCTCTCTATTCAAATCCTTCTTCACCAACTCCATAGCTGAACTGACCAAAATCTTCCCTAACAATAACCTCTCCTCAATCCACCCTTTCATCACCACCACCTACAGCACCCTCTGCCCCAACCCTCCACTTATATTCAACCTTAAACCCATCTCAACATCCTATATAAAAAAATACTCTCCACATTAAAACCTTGCTCCAATGCCCCTAACAATATCCCATCCTCCTTCCTAAAAATAGCTGCAGATGGTATTGCTCTTCCCATTAGCATCCTGATCAATAGATCCATGCTAGAATCTCATGTTCCCAAACTATGGCACACTGCCTTCATTTTACCTCTCCATAAAGGAGGCAAAAACAGTAACATCTCCAACTTCTGCCCCACAGCCATCCTCTCCCCAATTTCCAAACTACTAGAAAAATACATTCACATTCAGCTCATGCCATTCTTAGCCAATAACCAACCAATCACTCAAACCCAACACGGCTTCTGTCCAGGCCATTGTACAACCACTGCACTTCTCTCCTACCTAGAGACAATAAATCTTGTCCAGGACTCTGGAAAAATAGTTTCTACTGTTATTCTAGATCTGATCAAGGCCTTCAATACCATCTCCCACACCCATCTCCTAAACCATCTCTCTGACCTTAATCTCTCACAAAATACCTTATCCTGGTCCTCTAGCTACCTCTCCAATAGATCTCAAGCTGTAAAATGGGGTACAGGCACCCAATCTTCCTTCCCACCCCCACTGGGGTTCCCCAGGGAACCATACTTTGTCCAATGCTGTTTAACATCTTTATTAACAGACATTGACCCAAGCTGTTTCTCCACCACTGAAAACTGGATGCTTCAGAATCACCTCTTACTAAATGCCAATAAATCCAAAATACTATTATTCTCTCCCTCAAAAGCTTCCCCTCTTGATAAAAATTCATTCCAAATCATTAGCTAAAATAACTCCACTATAGAGGTTGTTCCTTTGCCAAACTACTTGGGGTCACTATTGATGAACACCTGAAATTCGACACTCACATCCCGCAAAACATTAAAAAAACTCATATACAACTTGGTATGCTATATAGGAACATCCAATTTCTCTCTCCTTCCACCAGACAAATGCTTGCCACTACCTATCTACTCCCCTCACTAATGTATGGTGCTCCTCTATTAACTAATTTATCTGCCACACTCACTTCAAAATTGGAAGTCTGTTATAATAAAATTTCCAAATTTGTCACCAAAGCCAAATACTCCTCCCATCACTGTATTGCCCTTAATTTGTTACACTGGCTTGAACTCTCCAACCATCTAGACTATCTTCAGATTACCAAGCCTACAAAGTAATCGTTCAACCCTCTAAGTGCCCTGCTCTATGCAACATCCTTCTCCCCTACACCCCTCAGAGAACTCTCAGATCTACTCACCAAAACCTAATCTGTATCCGAAAACCCAATCACCCTGCTGGTCAACTCCTGATATCCTTTTCCTTAGCAAAAATGGAATTCTCTTCCCTCCTCTCTAAGGACCTGTGCAAACTTTGAAAACTTTAAATCTCAGTTACATTCCTACCTTTACTCTAACAGAAAATGCAACTGCATTCTCCCCACCTAGTCCTAGAAGTCTCTCTCCACCTCTAAACTCCTCTCCAGCTATGATTACTAGCCTCTCTAGCTATGATCTATATGCTACTACACATATGTACATATTGTAAATATCAAATTTGTACCATGTACCTAAGAATCTACGCCTGCTCTCTAACATGAAATTTAACTGTAAATTGTTCATTAATAATACTGTGTCTGTATCTAAAGGTAGCATACCTAAGAAATTACACCTTCTCTCTAGCATGAAACATAATTGTAAATTGTTCTTCTTTTCTATATTGTATCTTTATCTAAACTTTGTAACATGGAGCTTTTCTCCCCAGGCCTCCAATGAAAACAGGCTCTCTTAGCCCAGTGGACATCCCCGGTCATCAAACTGGAAATAAATAAATGAATGTAATCTAATTAGCAAATTTTCATGTGTATTATTGAATACCAGTTTAAAAATGTTTGCAATGTTTAGGAATTTTTCTGCCAGTACCTCTTCTGAAAAGGGGTTTCTGACTAAAACTAGTCAGACAAACCTAATAAAGAAAAGCCGAATAAAATAAAGAGGTAATGATACAAATTTAAGTCAGAACTTTGGGTTCAAAGAGATAATGCCATTCCGACTGGTTTGACATGATTTGGAAGACTGATGAAAAGCTTTTTGCTTAGTTTACAAGATGCTCTCTTAAAATGAAATGGATGATAAAGAAAAATCTGTTTTACAGGAAATGAACAGGGATAGAAAAGATGTAAAATAATGTTATGGATGTTAAATCTAACAGATGCCTGGTCATTCAATTTTAAACTCTTCTGCTGTGAATGTAATATTAGTAGAAATTCTGTGAGCAGGCTCATTTTATTTAAAGCTTTTATTTCTATCCAGAACCTATTTTAGTTAAAAAAAAAAACTGGATGACTATCTCTTTATTAGTGGCTTCTTGTCATCTGATGACATTTTGGTTTAATTTCTTAGTATAAATATATTGGTGCCTATAATCAGGGAAATGGTGTTATGATGCATATGCTTTGTCTCTGTCTTTGATGACATTAGATGTCATCTAAGCTTCACTGTCTCATTTTCTATATCTCAAAATAGGATTATAAAAAATTGGTAAGCAAAGCGGCAATATTTAGAAAACAGTCCAACGTGTGTGTGTGTGGGGGGGTCTATAAACATATAGACAAATACTGGACTTTAGTGTTGTTAATTTTAGAAGGATTTACTCCAGGGATATAAGTAACACATGTTGTTTTATGCCTCTTCCTAAACCAGTAGAATAGACTTGGCAGAGGTAACCAAAGATGGAAGGTTTTAAAACTGAGTAGTACATTCTGTTTGTAATTAGTAACTCTGTTGACTGCCTAATAGCAGAATAAGCCTGATAGTTTCCTGTGCAAATGAGAAGAGGCCATGACAAGCTGTACAGGCAGATCTACCTAACCTAGCTGGTTCTAAAAAGCCAGAATAAATGTCACATCCAAAATTAGGGTCCAAGTATGAGGAGAAGTCCTTAAGAAGGATTTTAAATTCATGAGTGGAAGAACAATGCATTAGTAGATAATCACAACTGTATGTGAAGTAGCTGCAAAAGAAAAAGTTCAGAGACAAGCCAGTTTGGAACATATTTAATGGAACAAGTTGTACTTTCATGTACAGAACAAGAAAGATGACCTTTGAAGGAAAGCGCTGACACACGCTTCTGTTTCTAAGTTTTTGGTGATCTGCCCATAGAGGGCTACAATTAGAAAAGTGAGACTATGATAAAAAAAAAAAATCTGCTTTCAAGAAAGGTCTCATACTGGGCAATTAAATTAAGACGGTATTAAGTGAATGTCATCTATTTTTCATTTACATCTCCTGCAGGCCTGCAACTTGAGTATCAGAGAATTGTTGTGGACTAGGTAAGTAATTAGCAGTTTTAAATATTTGTGAAGTACAGACTAGATTATATTTTGTATCATCTGAGAAGTAAAGAAACATTCAAAGAAGAGATGGAAAGAATGACTTGTGAAAGGTCTTTCATGCTGAAGGACAGAGATACCAAATGTGTTTTGGATGTAGAAAGAAGCAGGTGAGGACAAGTAATAGCTTTGGGCAGGGCAAATATGAATTGTATTAGACATGAAAATGTGTATTAAACGGCAGTAAGGAAGAGATTGTGTCATTAGTGGTCAAGAAGAATGACATAAATATCATCTGCGTGTGAGTGTCAGTGAGGATAGCGGAGAACAAAAGCAAAAGAAAACGTTTTGGTAGGCAGAAAGAAAAAAAACAAATACAACAGGAGAAGGGTGAAGTTAGGTGGAAGAATAAGGAAATATGCATTAAGGTGTAAAGAAACACCCAGCTGGAAATGAATAGGTGGGGGACGGAAACAGTAGAAGAGTGCACATAGGTAGTGCATAGATATAAGAAAGGATTGCAAGTTAGGTACAGGTTAGGTAATCTCACTGCATTCTGTGTGGGAGAGCAAATTCAAAGATTAGCAATAATGTTAGCAGACTTATGTAGTTTGTGGAAGAGGGGCATTAGTATGAAAATGATGCTGTTGTCACTGGGTATTTGACCTAATGAGATTAATAGGGTAAGGGTGATGAGAGTAAGTATAGAACAGCCACTTCTGGAAATCTGCCATGATCATATTAGAATCAATCATCTCTAGCCCCCTCATCTGTTTATCAAAACAGGCCTGTTTTTACTCCTAGTGTCAGTTAATCAAGACTGCAAGATATATCACCCTCTTAGATCATATAGCACATTAAATTAGACAGTATAATCAGACTAAAATAGCATGGATTTCAAAAAGAGCACAACATTACAACTGTTCTCTTCTATAGTACATTTACAGGTATGATTTTTATAGACTTTACCAAAATCTTTAAATTTGTTCCCTATTCCAGGCTTTGACAGCATCTTACACTGTATGTAACTGTATCTCTTTAAAATAATCCCAAGAATATTTAAATAGCACAGCCATCCACATTCATTTCAGTTGTACTTTTTCTCCACCCATTCTTTTAACATCCAGTTTATATTGGGGATACATTTTGAGATGTCCTTTATTCTTAATTTCTATACATAGATCTGGGAATATTGAGCCATTGTGATGTTAACTCCTCTTTCCCTGATAACATTATCTTTTGGCAGTTTGATATTAACCACAACAACATGGTAAGGCACTTGGCCTTACTATTTCATCCCTTATGGACTCTTTCATATCATTAAAACTAACAGTCAATATGAAAAATTATTTTAGTATATTAGGTGTATCTAGTGTGTGAACCTAAACTTTTAGTTTTCTTCCTTATTTTTGCATTAACTATAGCTCTATGACATTGTATTAGGTTTGTATAATGTATTTATCAAGTGTTGTATATATTCCAAGTGTTTTTCTGTCAGTAATCTTTTCCTCTATTGCTTTTGTATATATTTAAGATGTTTGTCTTCTTTTACTAAGTATTCTATGTTGTGTTTCATGTGGAGATTTTCTCCCCAGGCCTCCACTGAAAATTGGCTCTTCATGGCCCAGTAGATTTTCCCGGTAAACAAATGCTAATGAATAAATAATAAAGTCATGTCCAGCTCAGGTCATCTTGAGCAGGGAAAGTAGTGAAGCCGTACATTTTCCTTGTCAGAGGGAGGATAGTAAATTGGCTGTACAGGAGACAAAAAGGTATAGTTAGTGCTCTGAGGTGGACAGACAACTTAGGAGGTAGATCTGAGAAACATAAAGGAGGGCCATATAGGCATGGAGCGAGCATTGGAAGAATGGAGGCAGGAGACACCCAGGTTGAATACAATGGTTGGAAGACGGACAGCAATGTTGATAAAACACTCTTGCAGTTTAATAAGGGAACAGTGAATGATGAATAATAGTTTCTGAAGGTGTTAAGAAAGGTCTGCAGGTAGTATGTCTATTTGGTGGGGTTGTGGATGCATGAGGTGACCCACAAATGTTTTTATATATATATATATATATATATATATATATATATATATATATATATATATATATGCAGAATATGAGCAGCTGTAGTTAATTAGTTAGAGTTGGAAGAAAAAGGGATGTTGAGAAGAAGAAAGCTTATGCTGGAAGCTTGCACAAACTTGAATAGATCCCACCCAATGTCTGAGAAATGGAAATCATGGTAGAAAAAGCCTGGGATAGGAGGAAATTATGTGAACAATATCTACCTTAATGTAAACTGTGAGATGGGAAGGAAAGTAATGAGCTGTGCAAAGAAAGGTTGGAATTAATTAGGGATTAACATTGTCTAAGTAAGAGGCAAAGAAAGGTTGGAATTAATTGGGGATCAACATGGTTTGAGTAAGTGATTAAATAAAATGCAAAGAAAGGTTGGAATTAATTAGGGATCAACATTGTCTAAGTAAGAGGCAAAGAAAGGTTTCTATTAATTAAGGATTAACATGGTCTGAGTAAGTGATGTAAAAGGCAAAGAAAGGTTGGAATTATTTAGGGATTAACATGTCTGCATAAGTGATTAACTAAAAGGCAAAGAAAGGTTGGAATTAATTAGGGATTAGCATGTCTGCATAAGTGATTAAGAAAAAGGCAAATAAAGGTTGGAATTAATTAGGGATTAACATGATCTGAGTAAGTGATTTAAGCAAAAAGCAATGGAGGGAAAGGACTACAACATGTTTGAAGTAGGAGTAAAGTTTGCAGGCCCCTGGTGTGGATATTGTATTTTTGTTCAATATGCCCCGGTGAACATAACACTGGCTAGAAGGAACAATGTATGCAGGTCATGCCAGTATTCCTTGAGGTAGCACAGCCCAGGGAAGGAAAAGGGGTAATGAAAGGGGAAAGACCCTGTATTGACCATAAAAATTGAAAAGTTGAGTGGGTAATGTTGCCTGTTATGCCACATACCCCTTAAACCCAGTAGACCAGGGATTATATACTGAAGTGCCCCTCCACGTAAGAAAGCCTCATTTGTTCACTTTGCGTAGTAGAGAACAACAAAGTTTGCCACCAAAATCTTCATTTTTTTTTTCTTATCCCCCAATTCCCCACCAAAGCAAATATGTATCATTGACACTGAAACAGTTAATTTCAACAAATATACCTTGTCATGAAAGAAATCATCTAAGATCAGCATTCTATAACACCACAATTCTTAAACCAAACCATGCCAAGTAAACCAAAACAGCCTCATGACTGAGCAGCATCACAGATTACTCACACCAGTCCAGCTGTTCCATTCTAAAACTAAGCGGCATAATAACAGTGTGAGCATGATGCTGGCAACATGGAACATTGTTTAAGGGTGGATACCATATTTCTGGCTCTACCAAAGTCCAGGAAAGGAAAGGGTGGAAAACAAACAGAGGGGAAAGCCATGCAGCAACTGCCCATCAGCCTGACCAGTAAAGGCAGCCTGTCCAACCCCTTTCCTGGGCTGTCAAATAATATCCCAAGCAAAAGAAAAATACCATCATGGTATCTTGTTCAAGCTTCAGTAGTGTCACTCATAATACCATTTCCTGTGACAAGCAAAGTTTGAAAAAAAGAAGGCAAGATCAGGACTGAATAGATCTCATTCAAAGTCTGAGAAATTGACATCATCATCTCGATGCTAGATTGGATTTTTGCCCCCAATGGCCAGTAATCTGATAACTCAGAAGAGAAACAGCTCAGGAAACTTGGTGGCTCAAAAAATTTTGATCTGACTTCAAGTCTGCAGACTTGCAAGCCCCTTATCAGTATAACTGCAGTATGATAGAGAACTAGGCAACCAGTAAGCTGGGAATAATTGTTGAATGGAGACCAGATAATTCACATCACTGGAAAGCAGCCTGCATTTGGGAATGTTATCTAAATCATTAGCACCTAAGAGAATAATCCCAACATGAATTTGACCTAAATTACTGACAGTGCTCTATAAATTTGGCAAGAGGTGGTTCCATAACATGCCACCAAAGCCTTTCAAGGCTATATTCCAAAAATTGTGATCCAGCCCTGGAAGTGAATTCCCTCTGCTGGCTGCTAGAACCAACAAAGAATGGCCAATAATGGCCAATAATCAAAATATGTAAGATTCCCATAACAAAGTGAAACAAACAATCATAATTCAACTAAATCCTACAGAATAAGAAAACAAACCATCTCACATATAACAAAAATGTTCATGTGGACCATCCGCCAGCTCACTTAGTAACTTCTACTGTCTGGCTTTTAATAGCTAAGTCAGTAACTTGATCTATTTGAAAACAATAAGATAAATAACCATTACAGGGTAAGCCTGATAAAACAGGGTTTATGTAAAAGATTGTCAATGTCTCTATCATATTTAGGAGGTTAAGATGGTCTACTCAGAATAATAATCCAAAGACAGGAACAAAACAGTAGGGGACACATCTAAAATCATCTGATGGTCCACACATTTCTGCTCAGTTTTTGATTTTGAAACCCACACTAACACACCATTATCAATAATATAGACACCTGATTCCAGTTTAAGGTATGTGATAATGCACTGCTATGTATAAACAGGTGAAGAAGGTTGCCCACAATGCATAAGTATGACAGTTGCATGAGACTGCATGTACCCCCACCTGGATGGATTTCAGTAGGGTTTTAATGACAGGGAGTAGTGAATCACTGATGGTTCCATTATGTCTGCCCCAGTCTGTCAATACCCTGTTGATCAACCAATGTCTTGTAATATCCCAAAGAATGAACACTCTTACAAACAGGCTGATGGTAGGTACGTGCACCTTAACATTTCTATGTGAATTATTCTTAAGCCAATGGAAAATTAAATAATGATCAGTAAGACAAGATGGCCACCCTCTGTCTTCCTTCAGATGGCTCAAATAAAAACATGTAAAAAACCTGATGACCACTCCCTAAGCTTTCTTGATGATGGGGGCCTATGAGTTCTAGCACAGAAATTGTGCTGTTTTTCTCTAATCATCCAGATGTCAGGTGGATGTGAGTGGGTAACATCACAACATCTGGAGCCAATTGATGAAACCTGAAGACCTGCAGCTAAGTAAGAATTTCTGTAAGCATGTTACAGGCCACTGGAATACGTTCGCTTGAAACGGATTGCTGTATATGGAAGCTGTGCAGTAGTAATATTCATTACAGGAAATTAACCCAAATAAACCTAGAAAATGTCTTGTTCAGTACTTGCAAATTTGCCTGATTGTCAGATCAAAAACTATCTTCCTGTTTTGCAAATAATCCTGCCAAACCACCATTGCTACTCAAAGTGACAGAAGGTCAAGAGATGCGAGTTTTTTTTTTTTTTTTTGCCAGAAGACCAAAAGGGAGGCCAAGGAACCCAAAAATCAATGCACTTTGAAATATGTCCTCCTGGCAAACCCCCCTTGTGGTGTCTGTGAACAAGTGTAAGGAGTTAGCTGAGATCCAGTTGTCCTGCCAAAAGGGTATACCATTGAAGCCTGACAACAATTTAGACAGACACAGACCTCTATTTACTCTTTTAGTGATCCTGACCTTATGATGTTTCCGGTACCTACCCCATAATAAGTAAGTTGAAGAGATGTGAACATTCTGCCGAGGTTACTGTTTGACATGCAAACTTTAGGGGAACTACGGTCCATAACTTCATGTACTGTGGCTTTCTTAACTGACAAAAATTCACTGATGGATGAGCTTAACTGGCCCATCTTTGCTGCCTGTAAAATCCATTAAGTTGCACATGGGATTTCTCTTTAGCAACTTCCACCTCTGTAAAATCTTAGAATGTATTAATCTAACTAATGTTTGTGTATAAATGCAAATAGAAATGTTAAGTAGACTGTGTTTAACTGGAACTTAGTATAATGCATCGTAAGCAAATGGAGCTTTTGTCCTTGAGCCACAGCTGAAAATGAGTATTACCAAGTTGGACTTTCCCAGTAAACAAAGAAAAATAAATAAATAAAGCTTAACTGGAGGTAGTCTGAATAAAGAATGCACATCAACTCTAAAACCAGAATATAAGTGACTTGACAGGGCCTTCTACTCTTCCATGAGCAAGGGATACACCCTTAGATACATATACATGGAAACTAGTCCTTTGGGCAAACATTTAAAATATTAAACATTTATAATGTCTGCAAAGGTGATCAGATTGTCATGATCATAGAATGCTGGCATTATGTTGTGGGAATTTGTGGTGCAGTGCAGAGTAGAAGTTTTCCCTTTGCCTGCTGATGTGCCATCTCCGGTATGGTATATATAATTAGCAGAAGGTGTGAGGGAAAAGCTTGCCCTTCTGAAAAAAAAATGTGTTTTCTTTTTTTCTTAGGTCATCTTTTCAGATGGATAATTTGTGATTGACTTTTTTTTTTAATTAAATTCAGTATATTTATATCAATTTCTCTCTAAAGATCGACAGACATTTCTTCTGCACAGACATTGCTGTCTGGTTGTTGCCCAGCCAGACTTCAAACCCAGGTCTACCATTTGGTAATCCAAGCACTTTAACCTCTATGCTATCAGGCCAGGATATATATATATATATATATATATATATTTACATACATATATACTTAAATTTTATATGTGTTGTGTGTGTCTATATATATATATATGGTTCTACCTGACTTCGTCGACAGCTGAGAAGACCGACATCGGAATCCGGAGCTCCAGAAGATCGAAAAGAAGACCGCGAATCGCTGGGTTGCAGAACATCGACAATGCAGAAGACCGACCTGACGGATGACAACACCAACGCCGAGGATGCCGACATGGGGAAAGGCTGTGTGAGTATCGGTAGTGACGGACGTTAGGGTGCGAGGCAGGTAAGTGTGGAGATTGACGGTCTGTGGGGATAGGGGTGGGTTAAGTGAGTTAGGGTTAGGGAGCGATAGGGTGGGTTAAGTGAGTTAGGGTTAGGGGCGGGTTAAGTGAGTTAGGGTTAGGGTGCGATAGGGCAGGGTTAAGTGAGTTAGGGTTAAGATGCTGGTAGGTAAGTGTGCGATAGTGACGGACCTTAGGGTTAGGGTAAGGTTTAGTGTGGGCTTGTAAGGATTTTGGTGTGCTTGTGTTGTGTGTGTGGTTTGTGGAATGGGGATGTGTTTTGTTTTGTATGGGGTTTCGTGTTTGTGTACCGTCGGTTATTTCGTTGTCGGTTATGTGTGGTTTCGTGTTTATGGACTGTCGAATATGTGGTGTCGGTGATGTGGTTGTCGGTGTTGTGTGGTTTCGATTATGTCAGGTAGAACCATATATATATATATATATAGAGAGAGAGAGAGAGAGAGAGAGAGATACACACACACAAACTTAGAAACCGGAATTAAGACATCAGCAAGAACTTAATGATCAAGAGGGTGTCTTGTGAAGGACTCTGGAAAGTATTACCTGATCCAGCAGTAAGACAATGCAGAGGGTGTTTCTTGGTGGGGAGGGGGGAGTGTGGGTAGTAGTTATCCTACTGAGAAAGAGCTGCTTTGAGGTAAGTCCTTTTATCTGGAACTGTAAAGAGAAGCTAATAGGATTTAGTGCTACCATTGTGATCTCAATAAGTACCATTTATTTATTACTAGACAGCTACTTTTGCTAAACCCTTTGTGTAAGGACACGTATCTAAACTGAACCTTAATAATCAAGATACTTTTTATAAACAGACATTGTATCTGAGTTGAACTGAACTTGTTAGAACTCTGTGTGTGGGAACATTCCAAATGAATCTTAAAAAAAAAAAAAACACTGCATTTGAGTTTTACTGTGTTTGCCAAACCAAATGTAAAAGTGTGACAGGCTTGCTATGTCTGAGTTCTGTTTGTTGTGAAAGGAGGAATATGTACTTTAATTTCCTTATGCAACACTTAAATACGTTGCCCTTAAAATGACAATAACTAGCTCCAGCATTTATTCTTTGCTGCAGTGTGTGCACATTTAGTATCCATCTACCTTCTATTTATCGTGTGTGTGTGTGTGTGTGTGTGTGTGTGTGTGTGTGTCTATCTATATATAATATATATATATATATATAGAGAGAGAGAGAGAGAGAGAGACACACACACACACAGTGTACATCTGTTTCCTCATCATCATAGACAATAGTTAAATATAATGTAGAAATGTAGAGAGATATTCATGTTAAATTTTTAGACAGGAGTATTTAAAGACACGTCTGAGTTACCCTCTAATGTGTTTTACTGATCAGGCATTAGGACACAAGTGTTTCCTACCTTTTTGTAAATACCATGCACCTCATTTTTAAGATCTGATATCAAGCATCCTTCCTGTAGCCAGCAGTATAAGGAAATTAAATGGTAAATCATGGCCAGGCTTTGCCATATACTTGCACGGCATTATTACTGTATCATCTTTTCTAGGACTATTTGTAATGCAGGGTAATCTGTGTTACATTTTCTGCAAAGAAACCATCAGCAGATTCATTAGAGAGCTAAAAGATAAATAAGGCAAATGCATTATCTACATCCAAATCTAGCTGATTATTACAGCAACATAGGTAAATAATGTTCCAGCATATTATTACATGCATCACCTCAGTCAAGAGATATGACACATCATTTGTATTAAGAAAATAAAATGGTCTTTAAAGATCTATAAAAATGAAGAGTGTGTGTGTGTGTGTGTGTGTGTGTGTGTGTGTGTGCGCGCATGCATGTGTTAATGAAGGAAATTACTTAGCTTATGAATATCACTGAGACAGTCCTGTTTTATTGCGCGCACATGCATGTGTTAATGAAGGAAATTACTTAGCTTATGAATATCACTGAGACAGTCCTGTTTTATGTCTCTTTTGCAAGTATCATGCTAGAATAGAGAAAAGGTCAGTTTGCGGTTAAAATGTCCAGCTACAAAAGCTGTTATTTGCATTTTTAATCACAGAACACTACAAAGAAAATTTTGTTGACCCAGAAGTTTATGGTTTTCTGAAGCACTGCATTTCAACCCAATGTCAAAACAAAAATCTAGAATACTGGTGACATGCACTTAAGCATGAGGCTGGAAAAAAAAATGTCTGGTCAGAGTGGATAAAGGAAATGTGCTAGATTAGTCTTGATACAATGTTTGATGATACCACTTGATGATTTTTTTTTTTTACTCCATAGTCGCACAAAGCCTATACTCAAAGTTCAGAGGTCCCAAACCGTACTTATAGTCTCCTCCTACTTGGACACATTTGTGAGCTCTTTAAAAATGAGGACTGTGACTTGTCTCCCTGTAAGCTAGTTCTCTGGATGCATGTTTTTTTCAAAAAATGGGGTCACCTAGTGTGTCTCTAAGTGACTACCTCCCGTGCATATGTAAAGGTCAGTCTTCATTAGGAATAATGTGGACTGGTCATGTCAGTCATGTATACGAGCCTCTTACAAGTAGGCACTCTAAACCATTTTTGCCAAACAAGAGTAGCTTAGTCTTTCATAATGAATTTGAGAAAATATGCCCTCCCCCCCCATAAAAGTTGGCACAACCTCTCATATTACATGTGATACAAGCACTGGTAAGGACAAGTCAGACTAGAAAAAATACTGAAATAAAATTTTCACAATGAGCCCCACAAAGACAGATACAGCATCTCGCATTACATGTGATACAGACAGCCTCATAAAAGCAGGCATTTTCAAAGATCAAACTGTAAACCACTCTATTAGATAAGCTGATGAGTCTCAGATGAAAGCGTTTTCTTAAATATTGTTCTATAGTGGTTGTTTATGGTGTGTTGTCATGCCTGCATTCTCCATTTTATGCTATTTTAAAATAGAAATAAAAAATAAACATTTTAACTAAGAATGAGGTTCCACAGGCTGCTGAACTGGTAAACCCTCAAGTTCTTCAGGAATATTCAAATAAGGGACTAAACTGTAAGCTCTGAGATTGGCTCCTTGTTTTTTCATCTTCCAGATTTTCCTCCAGTCAGCTCCCCAGAACCCACCTACTATTGTGTGTAACTACCAATTGACCTTTCAAAGTAATGTATTAGAACAATAACACTCCTTAATCTTCCTGATTAACTGAACTACTATTTGAAACTTCAGCAAGTCATCTTTACTCCTCTTGCAGGGAGGGTATCCTAGAGAGAGTGACAGAGAGTCTCCTAGATCTGCTAGCTAAATGGATTGTATACTTTAGACTCTATTTCTTGTTAGTCTTGTTACTCTCTGGATCACAGGTGTGATGCCATACCTGACTTAAGCTTTATGTATTACCTTAGTTTAGTCTTCTTACAATGGAGACAATAAGACAGAGACAGCTCTTTGGGTGAACCTGTGCCTTCATGGTGATGGAAAAAGACCGTCATTCATCTGACAGGTTGTTGAGATTTTCATTCATCCATCTGCCATATAAGTACGGTGTAAGAAACATCACATCATGCAGGGCAAGATAAATCCAAAACATATATAGACAGTTTAGTGTAGTCAATGATCTAGCAGAAAAGTAGTGTACCTGAAAAAATCAGGCAGACATGAGGAAAAAATGAAAAGTTCCAAACAATAACTTCAGAACTGACAACCCTCATCTTGAAATTGTGATGCAGGGATATCACCACTAACCCAGCCTCCTGCCCTGAGCTGCAGACATTAGAGGTATGGGTAAATGACCACATAATGAGTCCAGTTCATGACATATCACAAGAATCATTAGGCTAACTATTTAACAACTTGAATGTCCATGAAAGCTGGGGCAATGCTGCAGACATTTTTTTATACTTGACAGGCATAGGAGTGAAGTAAAAAGATTAAAACTATTTGTCAAGAAGTGTTCATACTTTAAAAGGAAAAGAAAAAGTGGTAAATGGGGCCTTGCTCCATATTGAGAAAAACAAAAAAAATAACTTTCTTTGAGTGATGATGCCCCGCATGCTGCTTGAATTTGGGAGGTTTCAGTCATTTATGATTACAGTTCCATGAAGTGATCACAAATAATTTGCAGACTTTTCAGGGAGCCATTTTAATTTTATGCACTTAAGTAGCTCAAAGATAAATAACAAGAAGAAAAGTCAGAAGAAGCCCCAGAAGGATTCTGAACTCCTCCACTATTGTACTTTCTAAGCATTGTTTTATTCTTAGTACATTCAGTAGAAGTTTCAAATATTCAAGACTGCAAGAAAATTAATTATATCAAACCCAATTTTTCCACACATATCATCATGAGTTCCACACTAACTAAGCATAAGTAACCTTAATAAAGTGCCTAGCTTTATAAACTGAAAAAGTAACTGTTGTGTGGCCATGAGGATGAAACCTCAAGCCCCATTATTTAGGAATGTTTACCAGCCATACCCCTGTCCCAGGCAATGACATCTCTAGATCTAGACATGATCTCATTGTTTATAAGCTGCACAATATAGGAAGACTTTCTTACAACAATGGGCAGATGTTAATCAAAAATTAGGTCACACTGACCACATAAGTTCCCAAATCCTGAGCTACTGGGTCAACTCTTAGAGGAGTATTTTCAATGGGTTCCTATCAGAAGAGTGAATGCTTAAATTAGCGAATGCTCTTATTTCAAACTTTAAAACGTGAAACCTGAAAATGTCGAAGGCATGGAACATCTATTTTTTTCCCAGGGGAAAAAAAAAAATCGATGGACCGTTCTCTGCACTTTGCTGTTTTCTCCACTGTGGTGCGATCTCGGAGTTGGTATATTTAAGTTGGGGGTGTGTGAGGTTGAAGCCTCCCACTTTATTTTTGCATGTACATTTTTTTTTTGGATCGCTTATCTGCTCCGTTGACATTTTAAGGTTTCACATTTTTAAGATTGATAAAAGAGCGTTCGATATTTTTAGCGTTCAATCTTGTGATATAGATGCTTTTAAATGTGGTAGTTTCCTGGGGTAGATGACTTTCTCCCATTTTTGCAGTGCATTTTTTTGGCACTTAGCATCATTTATGAATTTGGCACTAGTTATTTACTTACTTACTAGTTATTTACTTGTGACAAGCATTCCTGCAGGATGGCTAAGTCATTTGGGGATTCATTGACTGTTCCAAGCTTCCTTTCATCTGCAGACTTTGTCAGTCAGAGCCCTTATGTACTGGCTTTTACTTCAGAAAAGTAAATATCAATCAGAAGATTTTAAAACATGTTTTGTCTCTGGATCACAGGATGTGGATATCAACAACTTGCAGAATTAACAAAAAATACTTTGACTTTTGATGCATCAGTTTTGATATCCGAGACCAGGAGCCTTTTTGAGTCAGTAATAATTCTGTAATTATGAACATTTCATTGCTGCTTTTGCCATGTATATACACAAATAAAAGAGTTTATTAAAACTGGAAAAATCCAGGTAACACGTTTTCCTTATGAAATGTATATGCTATTTGCATTTTAAACTGAAGCTGCTTATTAAAATGCAGCAGTAATAGTGCACAAAATTATGACAGCATATATAAATTCTTCATTCTGATAAAATTATGGTTATCTTGATTATCTGAGAAAGTCATCTTCTGTACTCTAAACATCTGCTAAAACATTATGCAGCATCACAAAGTTATTTGTATTTTACTTTTTTGTTAAGAACAATTTCCCATTCCAATTTTGCAATATACCAAATAAAGTTAATTTGCCATGTTTTCCAATATAGTACTTTATATGTTATTTAAGACAGGATATGATAAAATCTAATTAGAGGTAATGAAATCACTTGAAAAATAACTCTTCTATAAGTTGCATCACAAAAAGGATTAGTATACCTATTAAAGAAGTACTCCCCATGTGTTCCACATAATGAGATTTAATCACTGCCAGTTAAGGATAAAAGAAAAAAGTTGAGTGTTTTTGCTTTTTAGGTTTGAGCTACTTATAATGTTCTTTAATAACCATCCATTGTAACATTCCCATTTATTTAATCAAATGCATATTCCATTTCAAAACACCTGATATTTAAGTCCAAATTTTTTTTTTCAGAAAATGTGCAGGATTTCTAAAGGACTTGGCCATGGAGTAGCACACCTTGTCAGGCAGTTATATCACCCTTAAGCCATGGGATAAGAGACTACATCACTCTCCGTTCAGTACAAGTTAATCTAGACTGCCAGAGCCCTACATGTCATTCCAAAAAACAAATTGAGCTCTCTATACTGAATTAGTTCAGCATTCTATGTTGTCAAACTATATTGGTGAGATTCATAAATGTACACGACTGAATTAAAGGAGAATCCCATTAAAGTCCATAGGAAATAGTTTTGAAGGAGCAACCTCACTTGAATGTGGGACTAGATACTGCAGGCAGTAAGAGAAGAGAATGGGGGAGAAGGGAGAAGAAGGGAAGAGGAGAGATGGGAAGAGAAGGGAAGTGGAGAGAAGAGAAGAGAAGAGGAGTGGAGTGGAGAAGGGAAGAGAAGGCTGCAATATCAATATCTATATTCAGGTGTTGGGAGTTGGAGGAGATCTGGGATCATGCTCATAAGTGAATATGTATAGTGTGATCCATCTCCCAAAGTCCTATATGTAGGCATGATGGTGATGCTGAACATGATGCCATGCCTGCATTCATCAGTCTTACTTACAGGCTAAGCTTTGTAATACCAGGTCTGACACTTTGTTGTGCTGACACCTTCATCCATGCTCAGCAACTCCAACAAGTTCTCTGGTTAGGTGTGGGGCTATGCTCAGAATAGCTAACAGACCTTTGCGTTAGATATAACCTTCTTACCATGTACAATACCAAATTATATGGTTTTTGATGCAAAAAGTGTGCTGTTTTTGCATTTCATTTTGTTGGTTAGGGCAATTCCCTCCTTGTTTTCTCTCAGAGTTGAAAATCACTGTTAAGACATCATAAAAGACTGAACCCCAATGCTTCATTACCTAAATTAATGTATATGCTACAGTACTTCTATATTAAATGGATCAGTAGTATACTAAATGGATCAGTAGTAGTTTATTACTTCCTACAAGGACAAGTTGTCAATTAGCTCTTGCAGTTGGAGCATCTCACACTGAAAATTAACATATGTGACGAAGTAGTGAAACTACAATGTAAGAGCTGCTCCCTCTAAATAATCAAGTTTTTTTTACCAATAAGTCCTTGAAGTTGTATGTAAATCACCATCTACCATGCTATGCAGATAATGCAAAAGATTAAGTGTATGAACTGTTAACAAGCTACTTCATGCAGTAAGTAGTTTGATTCTGTCGGCCTTCATTTGCTTACTATATGACCTTGAACAAGTCTCTTAAGCAGTCAGTGCATTGGGGCAACTGGAAATTTAGGCTGGGCTCCTCAATATTCTCTTGGACTGCATGCCTAATAATTAAATATGAACTTATGACCAATGAAAAAAGATGCTTCTAAAAGTGATGGGTATACTTTAATATAGTATGTTATACAATATCATTATATGTTCTGGCACTGTGGTACTCCACTCAGCTTAATGCTTTGGTCTATTCAATATTAAAGTGGATAAACCCCACCTATCATTCTGCAGTGGGGCAGGTTCCTCAGTTAAGTAAAGAGACAACAGACATCTTCCACCGATCTCTTTATGCCACTGTTTTTGGAATATGGCTTTATATGCATTTGGAAACGTATCTATTTCCATAAACGCCACATTTTTTCTTTCTCATAAACATACAGCAATTCCCCTGGAATTATAAAATAAATAAATAATACAAGAATAGGGCAATTTGCAATAAACCTTTCATGAAGTTTTCACATTAAATAGGAATCCTGAATCTTTACAGAAAATAAAATACATAAAATAGAAGGGGTGATTTCTTTCATTGTCAGATAATCGGATCATATTCAGAATTTAAGAAATGACTGCACTTTTATATAATGTTTAGCTACTGTCACTGACCACTAAGTCCCTGTCCTTTCATCTGCTCATTTTTCTTATTATATCTAGATATTAATCATGCATCAATCCTGACTAGTAACCCTCCTTTTTAGCTGCCCTTCCTCTCCCCTCCCCTAGCCACCCTGCCTCACACCATCTGGTCATTGCATTCCTTCCCCTGCAGGCTCTGGCTCACCCTTTATCCTCCCCTTCCCTCCTCACTCAATCTCTCAGACCTGTTATAGCATGCTTAACTATCTCACTTCAACTCAACTCCAAATACATATTCAACTGACTTACACATAGCTTCCTCTCACTACCACGTATACTACTCACTCAGTCACTTCTCTTACTCCTCTATCTTCACCTTCCATCTCATTAGCCCTTCTAGCTTGTTCCACCTTCATGTGGAGCTTCTGCTTTATATCTGCTTGTGTTTAGTGCAATATTTGTATATAAGATTTAGGTATATGAGTTTATAATAGTATCCGTTTGAGCTCAGTACTATCTGTATATACATCCTACCTTTATTCCTAGCCTCTAGCTAGATATTGGTATATCTGTTCATTCCTATGTTTCATATTGTATGTATAAATGTCTGCTGCAGTATGTATTATTTGCTATTGTATGTATTTTCAATTGTTCTTCATGTGCTCTGCTGCTCATTTATTGTTCTGTGGAGCTTTTCTTCCCGGGCTTCGGCTGAAAAAGGACCTGTGTCCAGTTGGAATTTTCTGGTAAATAAATAAATAAAGTGTTTGTGATCAAGTCATATATAACACAAACTGGGCAGGTAAAACATTTCTGAGCATAAAAGTTGCACTGTTTGTTCTTTGCCTTAATGTCATGTATGTGTAATGAATAGTGCTATTCTAATAAGTAGTCTGTTTATCTTTCTATTATTGCATTTTAATGACATTGGCAAATAGATGTTTTTTCTTAAGCATTCAGACATTTTTTGGCCCATACCATCCACTGACTTCTAATCGCCCCTAGGGACCATGGTGACCCCTTTATTCTCTCATCCTTAAATACTTTAGCACCCTACATCACTTTCTAACAGGTCTCCCCTATCCAAGCTGAATATTTTGGTAATTTCCTATTCATACAGTAGATCGTAGAGCTGGGAAGCTGTAGGTTGTCATATATTGATGTCTCTGATGTTTTAACTCTGCTGCTACCTCCACCTGCTGGTCACCAACGGTAAGTGCAATGTTTGCTATGTTGAGCCCATTGATTATGTATGCAATATCACTTCTTTCCCCCAAATTAAAGAAATCTAATATCCTGATATTGTATTTTTACAGGATGATAGGATGAGTAACAGCTTTTGGAGATGGTAATTTGTGAGCATTATACTAGACTAAGTACATGAATATTATTAGCCATAAATTGTTCAAAAATATACTTAAACAATCAAGGGATTAGCTCAGCCCCATGATGTAAAAAAATAAAGCCATGAGTATGACTCAGCCATCCCATGTTCATCTAGAGCCACTGAATCTGGAGAGGTTGAGCAGGGAAAGATGGGATTGAGGCAGATGCTGGTGGGGTACTTCAGCTTGCCGCATTGCTGACACCTAAAGGAATGCTAGTTTACTGCCATCAGAAAGCCACCTAGGGAATCCTTATTGCTCTGCAGTGCAGTGTATGGACAGAGACAGTTGACGTACTACAACATGCATGAACTCTCATGTAAGAAGCAACTGAGACCTTGCAAGCCAGTTACAGAAGAGATATAGGTCCAGGAGGGACTGGGGGATCCCACAGGATTGGCACACCACCCTCCTTAATGCACAACTCTTACGCCTGAGATGAAAATGGGTTAATTGGGCTCTCATGTCAGGAGTCAGGAATGGAACTGTCCTTTGGGCTCCCACACCACATGATAACCCAGAGTCTTACTCTATAGGTGGAAAAAAAGAACCATTTTGGTACAGCAGAGGTGAGCCATTGGATTCATGTTCCATATAGAATAAAAGATCCAATCAAGTGGCTAGAATTCTTAATGAAATTTACTAACTTTTTATGTAAGTGGAGAATCCAGTTATTGAAACATTTAGCAAATCATGTATTATGTCTGACATGTCAAACCATTTAATGTATCAGTTATTATTTCTGACATGTCAACGTATTTAATGTATCAGTTGAAGTACATTATAATAGCATGAATTACATCATAAAAAATATGAAATAAAAATATATAAATCATCAGCATGTTTGAAATAAATTATAGAACAACTTTAAACTCAGCTATTTGCAGTACAATTTATATTTATGTAATCATTTTTAATACATTTATACCAAGTATGACTTCGGAAAATTCATGATCAATAAAATATTTCTACAGTAAGACAGTCTCATTAAAAATATATAGACTCATTGGCACAGAATCATGAATACCTACATTTCACACTAAGCATGTGAGCACATTGCATAGTGGTAAGTTATTTGGTATTCATTAAACAGCTGTGCATGTCATGCCTGTGTTCAAAACAAGAGTAAGTGGTAGAATATGCTAATGAAGGCATAAGTAGATGAAATTCATGTTAATGAAACAATTCAACATTACGGAATGTTCAAGAATCCATAAAACATGTGTACATTCCACACTCTATTTTGGTCTCAGTTCTAATACCCTTTGGAATACAGCCATGAACACACACCGCAGAAAAGGTTAGCAGTTGTTGCTGCTATCATTTAATTATACGTGCTGCAGGCTTTAATAGAAGGGCTGCTGTTGTCAGGCCTCTCATCTTAGAAGGAGAGTCTTCAGACCACATTTGACTTATCATGGATTTCATGATACAGAAATTGTAGAGCACTACAGGGTGGATAGGGATACCTTACAGAAAATAAGCAACCTCTGCCACCTTCACCTGAGGACCAGGGGGAAATCATGGAGAAAACATCCCAGTGGAAACTAAGGTATGTTTAGCATTATGTATAATAAAGGCACTTTTCAGAGACCCACGGGTAGTATATTAGGGGTGTCACAGGCCTCAGCCTCCACAATAGTAATCAATTTCTAAATGCAATGCTGCAACATGTAAGGGATCTTATCTGGTTTCTACTTATTCCAGGGGAGACAGCTACCACAATGTATCATTTCTATGCCATAACACACTTACCTGTGGTTCTTGGGGCCATAAACTGTACACATATGGAAATAAAAGCCCCAACTGGTGACCAGGAAAGGATGCACCTCCATAGGAAATTATATCACTATATCAACTGTCAGGTGGTCTGTAATGCACAAGGGATCATTTACAATGTGCGCAGGTAAACCCAGCAGTTTTTCTACTCACACATATGGCACACATCTAACCTGTTTGTAAGGTTTGCTAGGAGTGGCTTTCCACAATGGAATCTAGTGGGGAATGCAGGTTATGCTCTTAGGAGCTTTAGGCCAGGACACTTATGAGAAACCCATGCAACTCTACTGAGCAAGTATATAATGATGCTCATGCATAAACTAGGATGAATTTCATTAAACATGTATTTGGCTTGCTCTAATCAAGGTACAGATGTCTAGTCACTTCTGCTGGTGCCATGTGGTATGACCCAGGCACCTTGGCCAAAATACTCACAGTCTGTGCCATTTTGTACAATATATTTTTTCAGAAAAAAATCTGCAACAAGGACAACAAGGTCAAGGAACACAGCCCCCTTAATGCCATGCAGGGTCAGCAGGGACAGCAGTTGAGGAGTCTGAGGAAGAACCAGCAGCCTTGGATGATCCTGGCATATGCAAGTATGCACAATATGTTATGACCCTTGCTAAGAAGCAGAGGATAGCACACACACTCGATACCTTAGGAAGGCATATACAAGCAAATACAAACAGTAACAGTGATGCATGCAATATTAGCAACCTTTACTTACCCGTTTAATAGTTGTGTTCTGTGAGTATCAGAGTGAACCCCAGAAGACACAACTTGCAACAGCAGCATTAAACAAAGTAAGTGATTAACCCTTAAAGTACAGATAATAAGAGTTGTTCTCATGTACAAGTATTGTATGCATATAAGATAGATATAGAAATAGCTGCCTCATAAGCAAGTATTGTATATCAGTAAGATACAACATGGCTCAACTGTATAGGAATGTCGGCACCAACTCATGAGTGATATATCAATACTATGCATCACTCAGTAACGTTGCTCAGGGCAGACACCCCAAATGTGATCAGGATAATATTAGCATCATCTGCACAAGGTACTAAGCAAGCACTAATTAAAAACTAGCAGCAACGCAATACTGAGAGAACTAGTACAAATACAGTGAGAATGCAAAACTACTTAAGTCATTTTTGAATTTGAGCAGGAAAAAATAAAAAAAAAAACATCAGTACAACACATTTAATTAAAACAAGCATCTGATGAAGTGAGCACTGGCTATCCACTTTGTGCATCAGCCATAGGCAACCCTAAGTCACTGAGAAATGTACAAAGAACAAGGCTCAGTCATTATTGCTTGCACAGCATTGGGACTTGGGTTACAGGAGAACAAGACTGACACCAAAGAAGTGTGTGTGTGAGAAATCAGGTTAGTAGCAAGTATCCTTTGTCAGTGCCAGTAGCAACAGCTGTAAATCATTCAGTAGTAATGTTTATATACATGTGTGTGGTGGTGTGGCCAAGATGAGTAGTACCATGTGTGTGTCTGCAGGAACATAATCAAGCACTATTGTAGCACTACTCCCTGACATGCTGGACAGGAGAGAGAGAGCCATGTGTGGTAGAGTAGTCAGTTCAGTGCCATTGCCTCCGACCATGAAAAACACCTCTGTTAGGAGTTGCACTGCTACTGCCATGGCCCTGGCTAAAAGTTGGAATGCCAACTGAACATGAATGATGTCTGCTGTACAGGCTGGCATCACAAGTACATCTATGACCTCAACCACATGGCCAACCGCATCTGGGTGTGGACACCTCAATAACTGTTAGGGCAGTGGAAGTAGTGCCACTATGTGAGCAGGAACCTGCATGGCCATGTCAGCTAACACCTGATGAAGTAGCATTTCTCCATCCTTGTGGATGCTGACCCTCCCCTATCAGACATTCCATTATATAGACTGTATGATCCAGTATGTTGTTATTCCAGTCCAAGGAGTCACTCAAATGGTTCAGGCAGTCTTGCACATCAGAATACGCAGCATTTAGTACTCTGACTATCTATTCCAAGGCCCTGGTGGAACATGCCAGTGCCTCTATGTTGGCCCTAGACACGTTGTGTGGCACCCACTGACACAGTAACATAAGGAGGAGGGTAGAAAGCAGGCATTCTCTAACCACCTCTACCAACATACATGTGTGGTACTTAACACACAGATGACTAAGGGGAGATTCTGCCAGCACTACAACAGGAGCAACCACACTCCCCTGATCAACCATTTCATCCACAGCCAGTCCTACCTCAGATGGCTCCATGTCATGAGTATGAACAGGCATCCTGACTGTGTCAAAACTCTGGGGATGGGATGTGTGATCCACAACCTCAGTGTTAGACAGACCTCCTGCAATCCAAGACTGTGCCTCTTCATCACAAATCAGGCAGAAGGAGTTCCACAGTACTGGTTGCAGGCTTCCCTGTGACTAGAGTAATGAAACATAACAAATAGAGAACTACAACAAAAAATTATCAGGCTTATGCTGTGTTAACCTGAGTTAAGCAACTGTAGATGCACATGCTATTAAACAAGGAATTAATATAGACTCCATGAGAACAAGTAAAAAGAGGTATGGCCATACCATTTTGGTGATCATGGATCCTCAGTACTAGATTGCCTAGACAGACAAAATGGAGATGGAAAAAGTGAAGATAAACATTAAAATGAAGATGACACATTAAAGACAAACCTCACCTATGTTTGCATATAAATAAAATCATATACACTCCTTCTCTCCCCCCTCTTTATCTCTTTGATCTCACTCACTCTATGGTTTTATATGTATGTATACACGCACACATACATATGTAGCTATATAGATATTGATAAAGATACAAAGATAAATAGATACAGATAGATAGATAGATAAAGATGAGAATTGACTGTCAGTGGAGGAAAGATTCTCGCATTCTATGACAACATATCTCAAAATCCAACCAAAAATAAAAGGACGCAGAGCACGGCAGGTACATTTTTATTATTATTTTGTTTGCTTATATTTATTTATTACATTGATTTTACCTGAGTAATCTGCATCCTTTCATTTTTGGTTGGATGTTGAGATACTTGATGGCATACCTGGTGCTTCACAAGTAAATACCCTTTGGTCATCCTCCACTTTTGCACTTATGTCAGGCATTACAATGGGAACTCCTGATGAGTTATCCCGATCCCCTACAGTGCACAGCAACTCCTCCATCTCACTGGGTGGTAGTTCAGTAGCAGGATCATCACCAGTACCTTCTGTTTCCATACTATAGCAACAGTTGTTTCTTGGGGCACCCACAGTGGTGCAGCAGTTAGCGTTATCACCTCACAGCAAGAGGTTCTCCGGTTCAATATTTGGCTGGGCTGCCTTCTGTGCCAAGTCTGCATGTCTTCCCTGTGGTCGCGTGGGTTTCATCCATTTTTTTCCCACATCCGAAAGACATGCTGTAGGTAGATTGATTACTCTAAATTGGCCCTAGGCATGAGTGTGTGCATGTGTGCCTTCCATGGAAGGTTGGGCGCCAGGCTGGCAACTTGACACCGTAAAACTCCACTGCCAATCATGAGCGGACAGGTGATCCACTGTGGTGATCCCTAACCAGGATAAGCTGAAAGAAGAAGAAGCAACGTTTGTTTATTGGCCTTGCTAATCATGTTACTGCCCCAATGTCAAATTTGTTTGTACTCATGACCATGGCCACTGACAGATTTGACATCACTGACCACCTGTTAACAGATATGGTCACAGAAGGGCTTGTCAGATAAGTCCTTCTCTAATATCTGCAATCTGCATTGATGGAAGGCCTGCACTATTACCTCATTTTCAGCATCTGAGAAAGGTTTACATTGCCCAGATTTTTTTTGTAGCCGTATTCCTTTATGATATTAAAAAAAAAAACACAAACCGTTATATGGATCATAAAAAGAAGAAAAGTGACATGTAGACAGGCATCATTAAAATAAATTAACTAACTGCTCTATATGACTACACGGTTGTGATACATACGATTAACCCCCTCAACCCCCACACCCAACAAACAACGCAATAAAAACATTGGCAAGACTGAAAAATGGGAAACTGTGGAATAGATAGCAACATTAACAATGAATCCAGCATAGAAAAATGAAAAAAGTTACCATTTAGGATAGGCTTTGTTGATGTCATGCACATACAGCAGGCTTAACACAGCTGTTGTTTTAAAATGTAACCTTTGAATTGCTATTAGTCATATGAAATTATCACATATATTCACATCCTCAGATATATTGCAATAAAGACATGTAACATTAGCCGAGAATGCTTCATATAACAACTGCTATACCTTTTATAACAACACTGCAGACATCACACAATGTTATCTGAAATATAAGTCATTACAACTGTTTAAATAATTGTAAAGAAGCATCACATACCTTGATAGGATTTTTATGAAAGTCTAAAACAAAAGTAATGCAGTTGCAGCAGTTAAGCATCAATAACTCAAAATGGTGAGCCCAAACATCCTCCTCTACTATGATAGCACCAGGGTATGCTTTTATAGTGCAGACTATCCCCTCTGGACATTGTGAATATGTAAACTAGGTGTCTGTTCATTATCATTCATGAATCACACAGTCTGCTAAAAGTGCTGGGCAAATAAACATGGTGTGAAGACTCACATAGTGCTGTGCATACACCTTACCTTACAAGAACAAGTATTGAAAACTGGGCTTTGATAAAGGCTTGCCAGTTTGACTCATTAGCAGTGGTATGAAAAAGTGTTTAACACTTCTGCCACTTTGATGTAAACCTACAGAAGGTTCATCAAGGAGAATAAAATACCAATGAAAAATGAGATGCTAGTTTAACTTACTTAGGAGATAAAACATTATTACACATTTCTGAATGTATGCTTAAAAGATAAATGTGCCCGTACAAAGTGTGCATAAGTAATATGATGTATACGAAAAAGAAACAACAAACAAAACATAACTAAATACTTGAAAAGCATAATGCCATCTCTTTACAAATATATCAAAAGACAATTACTGCTTGCAAAAAAGGAAAGAACACAGTTTTGTATTGCATGCATTTGTCATCATTGTGACAAGATTTTTTAGATTAACTGTTGCAAATATGAAAAGCATGAATATATTATCTGTAAAATGACAAATGACAGCTTTGATAATTGCTCCTGAAATAAAAAGTGTTAGAATGTCAAAGCTTGAGTATACGTGCTCCAATTTTGCCTCATAAATCCCTCTGTGTGTGTGTGTGTGTGTGTGTGTGTGTGTGTGGCAAATACTGTTAATCTTCCCCATTTTTCAGGTTAATGCCATGGTTTAAAGGGTCAAACCTAGACAAGATCCTGTCTCTGTAAAACTAGGAATTCTTAATGACCACATAGATGAGAAATCATCACAGCAAACACATTTTATGGCTATGTCCTTTATGCAAACCTTGGCATTGCACCTCAGTGACCATTAGCAGCCACTAGTGGTGGATGATAGTTCACTTTGCAAAGAAAAACTCCGAAATTTAATTTGAAATACCACCAGTAGCACAAATGAGACTCACACTGATGCATTTTCATCAGCATTTTAGACAGTATTGAGTGAAGAAAATGTACCCATCAATTACCCTTTTCTGTGGCTCAAAATGTTAGTTCATTAAGTTTGGGGAAACAGCAGATGTAATGCTGGGTTCCTATCCAGACTATAGAATATTTTATTGAGGGGACCAAAATGAGATTTTCCAAATACATTTTATCATGAATTGAACAATGACATTCTGTGTAATAAATGCTAAATGTGTTACCCATAGTCTGTGAATTTGTGTTAAGCATAGCACTAATTATATTTAATTGAAATAGTTTCATATCTACAATGCTAAAAATAATTAATAGTGATTGGCAAAGAAACATAGCTGTTGCATAACTTTATCTGTGGTTCAACATGTTAATGCACTAACATATGTGTACCAGCAACAATAATTCAGGGTTTGATTCCAGCGTTTAATAATTTTAATATACTATTTACAGTGACACAAGTGTTTTGCTCTAGGAAACTGAACTGTTCTTAGTAGTAATAACATTTGATATACGTGATATAAAAATAATAAATTTACTGTAGTGTAAGTAAATAAAATTAGTAACATGATGAATGTGGAAATGTTTATAATATTCAAGAATAATTACCCATAGCGCTCAACTAGAAATCATGGCAGTCATACACTTCCTTTAAAAAAGAAGTAATTCTTACTTGTGTATGATTTGTCAGAAATGAACTTATGTAATCTTCTGTTTGGCCCCTTTCTCAAGACTTGTCATTACCTTAAGGCTTGATGATGTATAACAGAAATACAAGTTATTATATGGCAAACACTGTTAAAAGGTTAAATGTGTCGAGGTTATGCCATAAGTGTTGGGTTCATTGCAAGAAATATTCTTTATTTGGACTTTGGAATGCATTTAATTATTTAGGCTTCTATATGTGCACACCACATGATATTGCACATTGTTAACTGTCCAAGGTCACTACCAGTGATCTGCAGTTCACGTCTGAAGGCAAAAACTCAAACATTGAATTTGGGCTGCTATCAGTAGCAAAAATGAGACTGGTATTGTTGCCCTTCTGTCAGCTCTCTGGACAGTACTAATTGAAGAAAATACACCTGCTGATTACATTTTTTATGACTCCAGGTGATAATACAGTAAGTTTGGAACGCCAACAGAGATAATTCAGTTCAAATCCAGTTTATGGATAATTTTATTGAGTAGGCCCAAATAAGTAGTGTCACAAATTTTTATTAGGAATCTGATGTGAATTAAAACTAACTATTAAAAATGTAAGTTTGCAACACAGCTCTGTGCAATGATTGCTAAATAAATCAACTGTAATCAGTGTAAAGTATGTTAAGCATAACAGCAATGATACCTAATTTAAACTGCACTTGTATATGTACAATCTGAGTAATTATTGCAAAAATAATTTATGATTCATCACATATAACTATTATGTGTATAGGACAGTATGTCATGTTAATTATGTATGGCATTTCCGCTACAGATATTACACAGGTCATACAACTCCATGCATATGAAATATGTGTTCATAAACAATTACCAAAATTTGCATATAACTCCAGTAACATGACAAGTGAAAGTCACACACATACAGGCATGTCATAATTAGATATCCATTGATATTGAAATTGTTACACCTCAGCTTACATGTTCAAAATGTTAGTTCTCCTGCAGCACTAATAGTTAATGAGCAACATTAAGCAATGTAGCCTTCTATTAAGTCATGGGTTCATTTCCCAGGTGGTATTAGTCAAAGGTTGTAGTTTGCATGTCCTACCACTGCATTATGTCCCAGATCACGTATTTATTATTTAATTTATTTATTTATTTGACATTTGTTAACCGGGATGATCCAACTGGGTATAACCCTTTTTCAGTGGAGGCTCGGAGAGAAAAACTCCACATAGACAATAGTAAAATTACAATGAGATACAGTAAAAGACAAATATTTACAAAAATGAACAATATCAGCAGTAATAAAAGTATTGAATAGCTATAAGAAAGGAGTAAGGAGATAGAGAAGGTTGGAGACAAGCAATTGGATGATAGGAAGGAAGCAGAGGTAGAGTAGGGGAGGAGCTCAAGTAGGATGATTACAGAGACAAGACCCAATAGGATGATAGTAGGAAGGAAGCAGAGGTAGAGCAGGGGAGGAGCTCAAGTAGGATGATTACAGAGACAAGACCCAATAGGATGATAGTAGGAAGGAAGCAGTGGTAGAGAAGGGGAGGAGCTCAAGTAGGATGATTACAGAGACAAGACCAGATACTATTAATATGCAATTGTAGTGTTTTTTTTAATTCATGGACATTTGAGATATTTTTCAAGGGTAGAGGAAGTTTATTCCAACCGGAGGCAAGAGAAAAGCTGGAGAGATACTGTCTAATAGATTTATTAGGTTTATAGATTTGAAGTAGATGTTGATCCGAAATTATCAGAGATCGAAGGGGGTATAAAGAGAGATGAGTGCTGAGAGACTAGGGGATTTGTTGGGTTTGTTCTGTATGGAATGAATAACTCAAAATTGAGAAAATAAGAGTTGGTTAGGAAACTCTAGCTAGTTAAGAGACTTCAGAGCTAGACAATGATGAGATTTGAAAGACTGGTTAGAAGTGAATCTGGCTACTTTATTATAGGTAGATTCTAATTTGAAAAGGAGAGAAAACTAAAGATTAGTTAGGATTTGTGAGCCATTAAAGAGATTAGGTAGAAGGAAGGTCTGGGTGAGTGAGATTCTAGCATCCAGGGTGAGGAACCTTTCATTTATAAACAATAAACCACTTGGTTTTGGTGAGTTTTCTTAATACAGTGATGTACATGTAAGTCAAATTTGAGCTGATCATCTATGGTCACACCAAGGAGCTTAGTATGAGTCTCAGGGGAAAGGATAGTGTTATTTAGTGAGGAGAAGGTAAATGATGATTTCAGATGGTATAGGGATTTCAGGAGGAAAAGGAGAAGTTTAGTTTTTTGGGGGGGTTAAGAATGAGTTGATTATTAGATAGCCAGGATTCAGTAACATTAAATGATTTTTTGTGTGATAGACAATAGATCAGTAGGGTTATCAGCAAAAGAGAAAATAGCGAAGTCATCAGCAAACTGAATGAGACAAGCTTCGTAGAGATGGTTAGTAAAGATGTTAAAAAGAAGGGGACATAGAATTGAGCCTTGTGGAAAACCCATATTAATAGGGAGAAAGGGAGGGAGGGAAAGAAGCCATTTCACAGATTGTATCCTGTCAGTAAGGTAGCTGTCGAACCAAGAGTTAGTTGAAGTGCAAAAGTTAAGTCAGCCTAACTTGGATAGGAAAATGGATTGCGATGCAGTGTCAAATGCTTTAGAAAGGTCTAAGAAGAGGCAGGACACAAGTTTATTATCTCTAGCTAGACAGATAGAGTTGACAAAAGAGATGAAAGCACTTGTACTATGGAAAGGGTGAAAACCATGCTGGGTTGTAGTAATCGAGTTTCCATTGATAAGATAGGTTAAGATTTGTTTGTGAATACACTTCAAGAATTTTGGAAAGAGGAGAGACAATTGCTATAGATAGATAGTTAGAAAATTCAATAGAATTCCCTCCCTTGTGGATGGGTATTATGTGGGATTATTTCCAAATAGTGGGGACAGTTGATTCTCTGATATATTGATTAATAAGGATGGAGACAGGATATGCAATGGAATTAGCTGCAATTTTAAGAAAGTGAGGTGGTAGTTTATCAGCAGAAGGTGACAATTGTTTTAGTTTAAGAAGCAGGTTTTTTTATATATTTAGTAGGGATTGTTTTTAATGAGAAGGGGGAACTGAGTGGATGAGGGATGTTAGAAGATGGAAGATCAGGTGGGTAGGAAGTCTGCATGAGTTTGCTTATGGTATCAATAAAGTATGAGTTAAAGAGAGATGCAGTTTCAAAAGAGGTGTTATTAGGACAAGGGTTGGGCACTGAAGGCTTGCCAGGGTGAAGAATATGGTTAACAGTGTTCCAGAATTGTTTAGGGTTTCTAGGTGAAGATAAAAGTTCTTCTTATCAATGATATTGTGCTTTTTAGCCAGATTATGAAGTTCCCTATATATTTGGAAATTAGAGGGAGATTTTGTTTTGGTCCACAATTTTCATGCATTGTCTCTTTTACAAAACAGAGAAAGTGTATAGTTAGAAAGCCAAGGAGAACATTTAGATCTAATTCTGACCAATCTGAAAGCATCAAGAGAATCAAGAGTGGTAAGAAAAATAGAATTAAATTGAAATACAACATCATCCAAAGGTAGGAAAGAGAGAGAGGACCAATCAGTAGCTTAGCGGGAGTTGTTAAAAATTAGAGGATCAAAGTTAGTTGGCTTACGACATGTAATATCTTTATGAGGTCGAGACTCATGGGAGGTAAATCTTTGAATACGCACAGGGCTGTGATCACTTAGGGCATCGGGAAGGGATTTGGGATAGTGATAGAGGCGAGGATTAGACAGAAGTATCCAGTCAATGATGGAGCTGCTGTTAGTAGAGTTATGATGAAAGGTAGGAGTAGAGACAACTTGAGTGTAACCATACAAGTTGAGACTAGTAACAGAAGAGTTGGAGCAAGTATTAAGCTAATTAATATTGACATCACCAAGTATTATGATCTAATTAGGTAGGTTATCAGACATCCAATAAAGAATCTCTTCTAATAAGGGAATATTATTTCCAGGAGGAATATAGATGGAAACAATTGTTAAGGTTTTTGATTTGTTAAGTTTGTAGTCAGCAATGATAAATTCTGCTGGGTGAAAAGAGTGATGAGGTATGGAAGAGGGAGTTAGGGTTAGGAGATCAAAGTATAAAATGGCAACACCTCTGCCTTTTTTGAGTGTTCTGTTATGACGTATAATGTTGTAACCAGAAGGAAAAATATCATGGACAAAGTTATGTGGTTTTAGCCATGTCTCAGAGAGAGCGACAATGTTTGGAGAATATTGGCTCATCCAAGAGTGAAAGTCAGATATTTTATTAAGGATATTGTGAATATTAATTGAGTAAAGGTTAAAAGATTTGGAATTAGGGTTATGTGAGTGCAAAGTAGTTCGACAGCCAGTGGAAGTAGAGGATCATTTAATAGTAGGACCAGGTAAGGATGGATGTCCTGTGAGAGCAGTAGAGTATTGTGAAGGCAAATAAGAAGAGCAATATAGGGAGAGAAACAGTGGATTTTGTTTTTGGTTCTATCAACTAGAGAGATCTTAAGATAAAGTGTGATACATTCAGTGAAATTGAAGAGAGAGGAAGATATAATAAAGGAGTAGTGAGTTAAAGAAAGTAAAGTATAGTGAGAGGAGGTGGGAAAACAAGGTTGCAAATAAAGCTTATTATTATAAGAGGTTACAGTTTAAAGGTGTGTAAGAATAAAGGATATTAGGAGAGGGAGAAGAGGAGATAGAAAGGAAGAGAGAATCATAGTGTAAAGAAGTGGGAGTTTAAGTCAAGTGATACAAGTGAGAGTGTGAAAGGGTGAGAATATAAAGAAGGTAGAAATAAAAAGGGGGAGAACGTAGAGGGAGGGGAAAGGAGAAATAAGGAAATCCAAAAATCGGCCTCGGTTGCAACAAGATGAAGAAAGATAAAACATTTCAAATAAGCTACTAAGAAGTGCTTACAGAAAGAACTTTAATTTAACAAATAAAAATAAAAATAAATCAGATACATCAAGCGCTTTCGTCTCCAACCATTTGGAGACTTTATCAAGACAGAGCATGCCCCAACTGACAGCAAATTTAAAATACAAAGTTAATTACTGAACCAATCAACATCCAGTGTTCATGAATAATTCATGAGCAATGACTATTCCTAAAATTTACATCTAATAATGTCAGGTAATCACACATAAAACATTCATAATCCTAAATATTACCCACTATAATACATATAAATATATAACTATAAAATACATTATTAAAATAAAATTGAATGTGTAAATAAAATCTAATAAAACCTCAACATTTCCTATATGTTGTACACTTCACATAATCCTAATATATTGTAATATAAATAAATAAATACATGTATAAATAAACACATAATAGATACAGTATAAAATTCACCAATGTATATATATAAAACATAACATTAATGCATATGTTTCAACTATTAAAAATTACAAGAACATTTCTTTAAAAACATCATCTGTCTAAAGCTTTTAATCTTAAAAAGCAAGTAATTGCAACAGATTCATTTAAGCCTGGCCATTGGGTTGCATTCATTTTCAACCGCCATATGGCCTCACTTTTCTCCAAATATAAAGTCCAAGGTCCACCTCTTGGGTCTAGTTCAATAACATCAATAACAGTGAATTTAAAATCATGTCCAGGCCATTCCATACAATGTTTTGCAAGGGCATTGGTTTCTTTTTGCAGTCTGATATCCCTCAAATGTTCATAAATACGGTTTTAAGTTTCCTTTCTGTCTTTCCAATATAAAAACAAGCACATTTGGAACAGAAAGCACAATAAACCACCTTCTCAGTATAACAGCTGCACTTTTTTTTGTAAATAGACCTTTATACCATTTATGTTAAATTTTGATCCTTCCTTAATATGTTGGCAATAATTGCATGCCCCACACTTCTTCAAATGGCCCCCATTCTGAATCTGGTAACTCCTTTCAAAGATGTTCTTTAAGGTTTGTTCCATTCTTTATACCGCAATAGGCTTCTCACTTATGCATTGTCTAATGTCATTGCTTGAGGTCAAAATTATCCAATTTTTATCCAAAATCCTGAACATTTCTTTACTCTCAAGATTATAAGAAGTGATGAAAGCTGAACAAAACTTCCCATTTGCTTGCACTTGTTCAACATGTGTCATAACATTCACAATAACATTGCTGTCCCTATTAACGGAACTGACATTCAAATTTAAAACCATATAACTGTTCCCTTCATTGCTGGAGTGCACCATCTCCGAATTCAATATAGCATGATAAAACCCTCTCTCTCTCTCTTATTAACTACTTCCAACATTAAGTTGTTAATTAAGTCCAATGAGTATTCTCTTTTAAGACACATATCTTTCAATAGTTTACATTCATCCAAAAAAGAGGCAAAACTAGACACCATCCGAGCAGCTCTAACAAACTGTCCCTTAACAACTGCTCTTTTTTGCTTGAAGGGATGGCTACTTTCAAAATGTAAAAAACTGTTTGAATAGGTTTCCCTCCTATAAATACATGACACAAAATTCCCTAAGACTGTATTTATTGTCAGTTTAACATCTAAATATGAGATTTCATTGGGATTGATATTATGGGTGAACCTTAAAAAGGCTGTTGAATTATTCATGTGAGTTAAAAATTCATTAATCATCTCACTTGGTCCATCCCAAAATATAAAAATATCATCCAAAAATCTCACATACATTTTACAATATTGATAATAAACTGAATTAATAATCTTTTTCTCCCATTGTAGCATCACCAAATTAGAGTACTAACCACCACATTGAAAACCCATAGCAACACTAACTGCTTGGATAACAAATTCACCATTAAAAAATATACAGTTATTTTTCAACACAAGTTCAAATAGTTGTTCGTATACATTAAGTTTTGGTTGTGATACTCCTTTTTCCAATAAATAGTCACAAGCCCATTCAATACCAGTATCATGGGGTATTGAGGTGTACAAATCCTTTACATCAATGGTAATAAATACACCTGTCTCATTGTATTCTAAACTATTAACCCTTTCTAAAAAATCCCATGAATCCTTACAAATAATAGTTTCTTCACTAACAAAACATTTCAAATTAATATCCAAGTATTTTCCTATGGGATAAGTGACAGAACCACACCCATTCACTATAGAGTGCATATGTGGATCAACCATATTCTTGTGTAGTTTTGGTAATCCAAATATACAAGGAGTTTTTGGATGGTACATTGACAGGTAATTATACTCATCTATAGAAATTGAGCCTTCAATAAAGAGGTCCATTAATTCATTTTTAACTTTGTTATAAATGCTATTTAACTCATTAATAGAGATTTTTCTATATGCATCACTGAAGAGAATATTGTTCATCCTTGTGTTATAATCATCTAGGTCCATAATGACAATACCACCACATTTATCTGGTTTTATAATCCGCACATCTCTATTAGACCTAAGTTTGTTTAGACCATCCATCTCACTTTTACTTACGTTAGGTGAACGTGTATTTCTGTGCATATTTCTAACATCTATTTCACATATTTTATCAAACATCGCTAACGCAGGGTGTAGGGGTGGGTTGAATGTACTTGAAATGTGCAAAGGGTTACTTACATATTCAACAGATTTAAAAAGGACATTTAAATTCAACTTTCTAACAAAAATGTATGATATCAATTAATGTTTGTGCAATGTTAAATGTTTTGGCTGGGATAAATGATAAACCTCTAGAAAATAAATCACAATCATTGACATCAACGATACATGAAAAAAATTGTTTACATTAAAATCATTTCTAGAATTCTTTAAAATAGCACAATTATTCAACATATGCTCATTCGAATTCAATTCCATTCCCGATATTCCCCCTCCCCCTACTCCCCCTCTGATAATACATTTGTCCCCCTCGACCCCTGTTTGCAGGAAATGTACCTTGATTTTGCACATTCTGGTTGTTTCTGTCTCTCAGTCTTTCTGATCTCCTCAGTGGGGGAAAGTTGTCTTGATCTAAAAAATGTTCCTCATTATTCACAGAGGCTCCATCATTATAGTTATGGTTCTCCATATTCCAAGCTTGTGACCGAGGATGGTGGGGATAAGCTGTGTTTGAACAATATTGAGCCCTATCCCTCTCTATTTTCTTCATCTTCCTAGCTTTAATTGAATCCATTTCTTGTTCAATAGATTTAAATATTCTGTTGTAGTCAAAATTATTGTTGTCATGAGCCACATATTGCTCAATCCTGTTGTCTATTTTAGTTGCTTCTTTTATTAAATCTTTCAAAATTAGTTCATTATGTTTGATAACTAGCTCCATGTACTCAAAGCCATATCTATCAAACATACTAATCAAATCCTTATGGAAGCATGAACCAGCTATTAGCCCTGTGGGAAAGTGTCACATGCGCAAACCCTTAGGCACAAGTTTGAGCTTTAAACATTCTTTAAAGTATGCATTATCAACTTGAATCTTCATAATTTTGAGTAAAATGTGGTCTAATTTGTACAAACTGTTGTTGTAAGAATCAGTACTTACAGGTGAAGGTGTAGAAAAAGCCATCTCCTCTCCTAACCAGTCGGTCATTCTAATGGGATTAAAGTTAGCTTGAACATCTTCATGAGCATTTCTTCTTAAATTTGCGCTCTGTCATGAACGCTGCTCTCCATCCATTAAACTCGTACCAGCAATTCTTCCTGAATGCTCCTCATTACTGGTGTTGCCGTTGTTGTTTAAACTTCTGTCTCCACCAGGTCTAATGTCAGCATTTTCAGAGTTTAAAAAAAGAGAAACAGCACTCGTTTCCTCACCATGACTTCTACTAGAGGCAGCAACTTCCTGGTTTGGTCCTCCCTTCTGAGCTAACGTCATACGGGCATGCTCTATTCTGTCTAACCTTTGAGTGATCTGTTCCAAATGCTGCAAGATATCCTCAATCGAACTGTCCCTTTGTGGTGTATATAATGATTGTGAAGCCTCCATCTCCTGTGCCTCCATTGCCATGAGAAACACAAATAACTTCAAACTTTTGAAAGTCAAAAAACAAACCACAATCTAAAAATCTGCCTCGGTTGCAACAAGATGAAGAAAGATAAAAAATGATTGGAGACGAAAGTGTTTGATTCACTGGATGTATTTGATTTATTTTTATTTTTATTTGTTAAATTAAAGTTCTTTCTGTAAGCACTTCTTAGTTGCTTATTTGACATTTTTTATCTTTCTTCATCTTGTTGCAACTGAGGCCGATTTTTGGATTGTGATTTGTTTTTTGACTTTCAAAAGTTTGGAGAAATAAGAGAAGTTATAGGAGGGGCTAGTAAGTAGAGAAAGAACCAGATAGGGCAATGTGTAAAGGAAGTGAGTGGGAGGAAGGTGGAGCTTGGGAGGATAACCATAAAGGAAATGGAATGGGGGTGGGTGGTAATGGGGGTAGGGTAGTGTAGTGAAGTAAGCCCTAGGGCAGCTAGGGAGATTGATGATGGCAGAATGAAGAAGGAAAGATAAAGCTGCAGAAACAATCAGCAAAGACAGATACCATCAACATCAAAACCCTCTCTCACACTGCAAATCACCTCACACAAATATAAACAAGATTAGCAGATCCATGCTACTTCCATAGAGGAAGATAATATAAAAGACGTTCAGGTAAGAAACTGAAATTTAACAGCAGTGGAGCAATCTAAAGCTAAGCCATAACACAAGGCAGTTAGCTAGAATATAAATGGCAAACAGAGACAATAAATTATCCAGGGAAGTGAAACCAAGATTGGTAGGACATTAAGCAATTGTGTCAGAACTGGATTGGGAAGATTGCTAAAACAGGTTTTTATTCTAAATAACACTAATTATAACCATTATCAATATGATGTCATGCCACTTTACTGTGTCACAAAACTGTATAAATAATTAACATCCACAATAACAGACCATGTGTAGAGGTAACAATATTTCCTTTAAAACACAATTCAGTTATTATCATAGTAAAGCATTTGATGATATTTTGCATTTTTGTAAGTGACTGTATTTACTTGGAATGCATATATCCAATATTCCATATTCACCTATTTTTTCCATATTATATATATATATATATATATATATATATATATATATAACAGCACTGGAACTGATGTATTTTATGACACATTAATGCCTTCACATCACACCTGGATGTGGCAAAGGTTAACACAGTTATATCTTACATTTGCTCATATTTTAATATATTAGTCTGACATGACATTCATGTTCTTATCTATGTTTTCTCAACCACAAACCAATCTCTCTCTTTCTCATTTTGTAAATGTTATATTGTGTGGACACATTGCTGCTGCATCACACATGACCATCAGCACAGTGAGTTAGACTGACCAGTAGGGATTGGCCCACCATATCACCACAGGTATCAGAGTTGCCTCCACAAATCTTGCCCTTTCTGCTCCAACTTTATTATGTAGCTCTTGCCTGGCTGCTGGTGCATTCACATCTACCTGGACTAGTATTGAATTTATCAATTTTGTCACCAGTCAAGGCCTGACAGGTCTGGTGCAGGACATCATGGAGAGGGGCCTCAGTGCATAAATTGGCAGACTAGAAAAGATCCTGTGTCAAACTGCAAAGTTGATGTCCTGTCCAGCACTGACACAGGGATCTGCAACATGATACAGAGATGACCGTTCTGAGGGTGAGGAATAGAATCTCACTGTGCTCATGCTGGACATGAATGCACCTCTGATATCTCCTACCTATCCCTAGTCATGGTGTCCCCCAACCTTTTGTGTCCATCAACATCTCTGTCTGTTTTTTATGTTCTGTGTGCCTGCCCCTGCTACGTAACCCATGTAACCTACCTTAGCCTCTTATTCTCTAAACCTTTCTCCAACAGTCCTCTCTCTAATAAAAGAAATGGGTACATGTTTCACACAAAAAAGAGACATTATGCCTCAAACAGATATAGCTCTCCGCTTTACCTATATGTATGTCTGACGCACTTCATTTTGTCCAATTGGTCATATAACATTATTCTGTTATCCTCCAGTCCTGATGTGTCTATCCAAATTCAGTCAGTTCTTGTTACAAGTCTATATTTAGGAAATTACCAGGAAATTACCCCTCCATGCTATAACATCTTTAGATGTGACAGCAAAACCAAAAAAGGTGGGGGTATAGCCATTATCTATAAATCTAATCTCCAAGTACCCCTCTTTAATGAGATTCCATCACTACACACCAAATCTGAAATACTGTCTACCAAACTCCAAATCAACAACACCAAATCTATCCACCTAATTTGCTTGTATCTTCCCCCTGGTAACAATACTAATACTCTTGAAAACTTTCTTTATCTCCGCTCTACCCAACTACCCCAGGAAACCATTGTACTGGGTGATTTCAACATAGACTGGCTAACCTGTAGTTCTCAGAACCCAACTAACCACATAAATCTTTATGGATTCTCCCAATTAATAACCACTCTTACTAGAATCCAGAAACCTAACAGGAAAGAATCTACTCTTGACTGGATCCTTATTAATAACCACCCTAGCAATTATACTCCAGGAATCATTTCTGACAATATTAGTGACCATATGCTTACTTACATTATTAGACAAAAAATTCATATCCCAACTACTCACAAACTCAAAACTTCCCACTCAAAGAAATTCTTTAATCCTGATAGTTTCCTGAACGAACTGCAAGCATGTGACAAGTCACCACTGACCCATCTTGAACTTGATGAGGCTGTGACCTACTTCAACACTAACTTTCTTCAAATTCTAGACTACCACACACCTTATCACTCTACTAGAATAAGATCCAAATCTGCCCCATGGCTAATAAAACAAACTAAGCAGAAGATGCTCCTCAGAAACAAAATATGGGCTAAATGGAGAGCTACCAAATGTCCATTTGATCACCTCCTCTTTAAACAGCTAAGAAATGCCACCAAGAAAGATACTCTTAGAGACAAAAAATACTACTACCTACACCTCCAACAAACTAATCAACAAACACCACAAAAATGTTGGTCAGGGATAAATAAACTTCTTCAACCAGGACACTCAACTACTCCTGCTCCATTAGGTTTCAACCATAATAATATCAACCAGATCCCTGATGCCTTTAATAAATACTTTACAGAAGCCATTCAAACCCTAGCCAATTCTGTACCCCCACCTACTGCTTCCCCATCACACTGCACTAAGACAACATCTCCTACCTTTCATATACAACCTATTCCTACATCTTTTATTCTTAAACTACTTAAAAAACTTAAACCCTGCACCCCATCTGCGGACCGACTCCCATCTGAATACTTACAAATTGCTGCAAAAGCTATTCATTACCCCATATCTATACTCATTAACAGAACTATGCGTGAAGGCAAAATCCCTACCATTTGGAAAGTATCTCACATTATCCCACTACACAAAGGTGGATCTTCTATGGAGCTTTCAAATTTTCACCCTTTTGCCTTACTCTCCCCATTAGCTAAAATATTGGAAAAATGTATTCATAAACAACTACTCAACCACCTTCTACAAAATAACCAACTAGCCAACTGCCAAAATGGCTTTAGACCATTTCACAGCACAACAACTGCCCTTTTATCCTTCACTGACTCTATAAATAAAAATCGTAACAATAACTCCTTTTCCTCTGCACTATTTATTGACCTGTCAAAAGCCTTTGATATGGTTAACCATAACTTAATTCTACACAAACTAAAACACCATTCTCTTGATCCACTAGCATTACAATGGTTTAGGTGTTATCTTCAAAACAGGCAGCAAGCAGTGCTTTGGGATAACAATCTGTCTTCATTACTCCCAGTAAATATTGGAGTCCCATAAGGCTCTATCTTAGGTCCCCTTCGTTTCTCCTTATTTATTAACGACCTCCACATGGACATACCTCAAGCCGCCTGCATTCAATATGCAGATGACTCAAACTTAATCTGTACTGCTAAGAACATAGCCACCCTCCAGTCCCTCACCCAAACCATGTTCCAAAATGTGGAAAACTGGTTTTTGAAACATTGCCTCCTCCTTAATCCCAAAAAAACAAAATTACTGCTTTTTACCCCAACTCAAAAATCGTCCACACCATTCTTCTCTATAACCTCTAACAATGCTACTAACATTACCCCAGATACTACCACATGCCTACTAGGGGTTACAATTGACAATCGTCTTAACTATGATCACCATATCAACGCCACCATAAAATCTGTTAACAAAAAACTTGGTACCCTTCCTTACCCCCATAGCCAGGAAAACTATTGCCCAGACCCACCTCATTTCTACTCTTTTCTATATCTCTGCTATATATACTAACCTATCTAAGAATAACATCTCCAAACTTTCTACCTGTTATAATAGCATAGCTAGATTCATTACATGTACTCCCTTTAAAACTCACCACTGTCTTAACCTCAAACAACTAGGATGGCTAGAATTGCAGAACTACATACTCTGTCAGCAGTTACTTATCACTCAAAAGATCCTACATCACCCCAATAATACCCCTATCCTCACTAATCTGATTTCACCATACAAAAATCTAGCTACCCTATGTTCTGCTAATAAACTCCTGGTCTCCTTGATTAAATCTACTAATAAAGCTGGTGACTCACTTTTCACAAACACTTCAGGCAAAAACTGGAATCAGCTCCCTCCTGAACTATCTAACCTACCTTCTACTTCTCTATTCAAAAAACATATTAAAGAACATCTTAAAACTCGGCTTTGTCCCTGTGCTAACCCAGACTGAAATATATTTCCCCTCCTACTCTTACCCTTTTTCCCACCCCTCTATCTTAGGCCTCTAACCTAGGCCTCCTAATCATGCTTCTTTTCTTTTCATAGTAAGAGGAAATATTATAAGGACTTTACTCTGTTGTGCTCATACCCTCTTTGTGTTTAGTACAGCTGCCATTCTTTACCTAAAAATAAACTATTAGCATAATGTCTATATTCTATAATTACATTACTATACATTTGCTTTTAACCAATGCTACCACTGTACTGTTTTCATACATGGCCTAGTTATATATTGTTAACTTTTGTTTTACTGTTTATGCTTGGAGCTTTTCTCCCCGGGCCTCTACTGAAAATGGACTCAAATCCAATTAGACTAGCCCAGTCAACAAATGTAAAATAAATGTAAAATAAATAAAATAAATAAATATTTATCTAGTGAAAAAGTAGAAAGTTATAGTGCTCTCCCACCAACATCCTGCACATTCTTTTATTCTTCGCCCAGTGTGCTATTCTTTGCTTACCCTCCATTTTTCACCACTGCCATATCAGTCCCTTTTTCAACATTTAATGCGGTCAGTTGCAATTCATATGGCCAAAGGTAGCCTATAAAAACACTTCAAGTTTGGACCTCAGCAGCTGCATGATGTTTGACATTCCACACTAATGTTGAATGATGTTAAATGGCATTTCATATGCTATGGCAAATGCTTCTGTGGTTATCTTCATGCAAATATGCTTATCCTCACAAGACAGCAACTCTAACACATATATTAGGCTGCCGGATGTAGTGTACACCTTGTGCAATTTTATCATGGTCATTATGGTGATGAAACCTGTTATGGTCATCACTAACTTTATGCAACGCTGCTCCACAGAGTAGAATGATGTTTATTTATTGTAAAAGAACACACATACTTGGGGAACTAAATAATCAAGTTCTTGTCATCCTGAACTAGGAAACTGCAGTTTTTTTATACTGTAAAAGCTTATTAAAAAACATTTTGTTATCTATTTGACATGCACTTTGTTATCTATTACACTATAGCCACTGACCAATAAAGGCTAAATACCTCTGTATTATTCTGGTTCCCAAGCATCTGCAGACCCGTTATCTGTGCTCTTCCTTACTAGGTTAAAGTTCTGATCTACCATATACCAAGACAGGGGAAGAAACTTCAGGACAGGTGTAAGCTGTCAGGATTTGTCTTGAACCAATATAGATTCCGGTTCTAAAGAAAGAATATCATATAAATGCCTAAACAGTTTCCTTTCTTCTGCTTCTCCCTTCTCAATCCCCTGGTTGATGCTATGAAGTTTCATCCAAGTCAAGTATCTCTTAATGACTGGGCATTAACCGTGGGTTTTCAAACTTTTTCATATGCAGAAGTTCTTCACACACAGTTTCCTTCTGACTTTGACATGCACAATATTTATACAGATGCTTAGCAAAACTGGTTTTATGAGCAATAAACATGCGTATGTTTAGATGGACTAAAAAGTCAATTTGAATATGTTTCAGTTTTGATCTCTCAAACAAATTGCCATACAGTTGTCAACAGTTCTTTAAACCATTTTCCTCAGTATCTTCATTTTTATGGTCAGTTGAAATTTTTCATTTCTATTTTAATATACATACTTTGTAATTTAATGCCTTTGCTGGATTCAATAAGATTTATAATCAGCATTTTGCAAATAAATAAAATAATTCCTAAGAGAATTACAATGATGAAAATAATAAGCTTGAAGAATGTTAAAATACTCCCTCCCCAGCCAGACAATAAGTTTGACAAACATGCCTATAGAGAGCTGTCATTTTTTTCAGCATGAGCCCACCTTGTGTATAATGATTATGAATGGCATGTTCATTATCAGATTTAAATTTGAATGAGTGTGCTTATAAGTCCATGAGAACCAAGGGTGAAATTGAGTACCCATTTGGTTTTGCAGCTCTACACTGGACAAGGCAGTTATTTAAACTGTAATCTGATTTACTGATTCACAACTTGCACTACTCAATACTTCTAATAATTTAGACAGTTTTCTCAATTCCCACATTGACTTTATTGTCCCAGAGGCTGGAAAAATACCTGATCCCAAAATAACAGTATCACTCAAGTTCATATAGGACAGTCCTTTTACTGCAGTCTTTTCTAAATTATGATAATCTTGGGAAGAATCCTTCTTACCAATAGGATTTTAATGTTCTATGTTTCCCTCTTTCAGCGACCATTGCACATGTTCCCTTTGGGTTAAACAGTGTGTGACAAATGGCTGGAACAACACTATCAGTATAACAACATCGTCACCAGTCTGCTGATAAGCAGACATAAGCTTGATCTGCAAATTTGTAAAAAACTCACACAACATGGCTGTACTCTATTATTCAGTCCCATTATATATTCACCGGGTAACATTACAGCTACCCCACCCAAAAGGAAGTTCTCCATTTTTAATGTAACAAGTGTGTCCCTTCACAGTTACAGATAATTGGAGTGAAACCAATGTAAAGGGAGCAACGTTATGACAAGAATTAAGTCAGCTCCTTTTGTTTTTAATTAATAAGATTGTTCCAAATGTTGCTCCTACTTCTGTCTTTGTTGCTGGCAATGGAAACAATGGAATACCCAAATTGTGTACTATTGATATGTGCGCACACACCCAACAGTTATTAACTTGGCATAAGTAAACAATGCAGCAGAAAAAGTATTAAACTTAGGATGCTAGTCTAGTGATGACTGCTTAGTTTTAACCAAATGGTTATTTCTGATGTCTTCTGATGAAAGAAAGAAATGCAATAGAAGGATGATGAATACCAACACTGCTGTTCCAACAATAAGCCCTAATTTGCTACTAATTTGCAAACAAATGTGGTACATTCTCTTTTTATAGTTCATATGATATAAATTTCCAACTTTATGCTGGATACTGAGCTGGCGGATGTCCTATCAGTGGCACTTGGTCACCTGACTCATTTCACAAATCTTGGACTGATCCCCATTCATCATCCATTGTAGATGACATTGCTGGGATCAATAAGTCACACTTGCCATGTTGGTCTTCCTATGTTTTCTTTAAGTAGTGGGTACAATTGTCTTAACATAGATAATTGGTGGAATGATGTTGTTGGAGTATTGCCAATGTCTGTCACTAGGGACGGTCTTCGACATGGGGAAACGCTAATCCACGTAGTAAATCCTTCACATCAAATGGCTGTAAGTTCATTGGTTCATAGATTAGTACTAGGCTAACTGCCCTTGTGGGCAATTTTAAGCCTAGCTAATTTCCACATGTAAGAATCAAAGCCTGCACCTTGTGTCTATAAGGCAAATACCTTACCCATTACACCAACCTCCCACTATATGAATGTACAGATTCAAACCCACCACTCTTGCCACAGGAAGTAGTTCATTAACAAGTTGGAGCTTTTTTAGTCCTCTGTGTCATCTGCCAGAGTCACGGTAGCTATCATAAGAAGAACCATGAAGGGTTGTCTACATCTTGGCTGGAGAAAGTGATGTCTGGAAAAGGATCTTACAAATACAGTATCAACTGGTGCGACATTATGGTAGGAGGTGGGATCAGGTTGCTACTGCACTGTTATATCCTGCAAATGAATTCACTGCAGGACAGAACTAAAACTTGCAATAAAGAAAAATAGCTTCATCAACATATTCTAATTCAAAATTACTGTGCAATGGTGTTGCTAGCATTTTCATTGGTCTTCCCATAAGAATTTCATGGGGAGGGTATTTTCTAGAGATACTGAGTTGTAAATATTAAAACTATAGGCAATGCCTCTGGCTGTCTAAGATGAGTTTCATCACAGAAAAGTTTGCAATTCTAGATTTTAAAATCTGGTTCACCCTATTCCTGACATTTACGGTCTTTGCAGGCAATGGCATTGCATATACTCCTTCATGATTTTACAAACTTGTTGTATTAACTGACTCGCAAAATGGGTGCCTCTGTCTGAGTGAATACAAGAAGACACACCAAATCTGGTTATGATTTCTTGCAACAATTACTTGGCGACCAAAGTCATATCATTCCTAACACGGATAAGCCTCAACCCATCGAGAAAAAAAACATCTATAATTACAACTTCTGCATAATTTTTAATCCATTGTCAGTTATAAACTATCACTCCCAGGAATGACTGCAACTGTTTTGACATTGTAGGGGATCGTTAAGTTTGAATAATATGTGAGGGTAAGTTTTGCCAGGAGCCTTGTGAAGTAAGATATCCTAAATATTGAACATAAGGTTTCCATAACTAAAGTAAACAACTAAGATGCTGCTACCAATGCCACTCGAAGATAGAGAGAGCGTATAATTTATTTATTTATTTTATTTTATTTTATATTTGTTGACCAGGTTTGTCCAACTCAGCTAACAGCCTGTTTTCAGCAGATGCCCAGGGAGAAAAGCTCTACATATTTTACCATAAAGTTTACAGATGCAGTATACAGTTTACAGAAGGGTTTCACAATACAGCATATAGAAGGGTTTTACAACAGAGTTTACAGATGCATTATACAGTATACAGAAGGATTTCACAATAAAGTATATAGAAAGATTTTACAATAGAGTTTACATATGTATTATAAAGTATACACAAGGGTTTCAAACCACATTATAAAATAAAGGTATGAGTAAAGGCTATAGAACAAAAATAGAGCAAATTTGACAACAGAGCAGAATTACAGTATGTAGTTGTGAGTAATTTACGTCTTAGAGTAAAGAAAAGAGAAGTAAAAGATATGAAAGGTAGTCTAGGGAGGTTAATGTTTTTGGTTTACACTGACAGGTAATAGACTAGTAGAATGGTCTAGAGAGAGAGATAATAAAGAATAACAGACATAGAGATTAGAAATAATGGACAGTTAGTGGTAAGAGTTTTTAGAAATAGTTGAGATAATTATGGAGGGTGAGTACAGTGGCAGGACCAGCGAGTTGTTATGTATTTTTTAGTTACTGCTTTGAATTCTTTAGGTCACTTGAGGGACCTAATCTCTAGTGGCAATTTGTTCCAAGAGATAGAAGGATTATAGCTATAGAGGTTACATTCAAAATCTGTTCTTGGGTTTATAGATAAGTAGTAGGTCTTGGTTAGAGCTACAGAGAGACCTAGAGAGAGTATACTGAATGATGAGAGAGGATAAATTCAGACAGTTGGATGGCTGGTTTAGGACAGAGTGAATAAACTGGAGTTGAGAAGGTAGAAGCAGGTGAGGTAATTATTTTAGCAAGAGACAGTGATGGGATTTGCAGGTTTTGTGAGCTGTGGATCTAGCTACCTTATTGTAGGTCAACTCTAATTTAGCTAGGAGTGTGGAGTAAAGATTTTTGAGGATATGAGAGCTATACAATAGGCAGGGTAGGAGGTGAGCATGGAAGAGGATTATTTTAACTTCATTAGTGAGGACATTTTTATTTCTGTATAGGAGGCCCAGTGTTTGATAAGTTGTCCTGACACAATTGTTGACATGCAAGTAAAACTTAAGTTGACTGTCTATAGTGACACCTAATAATTTTGTGCTAGAGTCTATTATGATAGGAGTGTTATTGAGAGACAGTATAGAGAAAGAGGATTTTAGATGATTAACATTTTTGGGAAGAAACAGTAAGAGTTTTGATTTTTTAGGGTTCAGAATGAGTAGGTTGTTAAAGTGCCAGGTTTCTACTCAGTGAAAGGATGCTTGAGTTGCAGAGATGAGTTCAGAGGGGGAGTGAGCAATGGTGATGACTGTAGAGTCATCTGCATATTGTATAAGGGATGATTGGGGGCAGGAAGTATAGAGTAGATTGGTAAAGATGTTAAAAAGTAATGGCCCAAGAATAGATCCTTGTGGGACACCCATTTTTACTGGGAGGGAAGGGGAAAGTGCAGAGTGCCATCTCACTGACTGCAGTCGATCTGTCAGATAGCTGGATAACCAGGCAACAGTATCAGAAGAGAAGTTAAGATTAGCGAGTTTGGACAGAAGAAGAGAGTGACAGACAGTGTTAAATGCTTTTGAAAGGTCAAGAAATAAGCAGAAGACAAGCTTATTGTTATCCCTAGGCAGAAAATAAGAAGTTATGTACCTACCATAACGTTCCATGTTAGTTGTTTTCTTCTCGCCTTCTTTCTTGCTGGATGGGTTCGAGAGCCGATCCCCGGCTCAGACTTGGCCGATACTATAGCTCGAGAGCTATTTTTTACCTGCTCAAGGCAGCCCTATATCCCGCAATACCATGCGCTAACTCCCCAGATCTTGTTTGGCAGCCAACACATAGCATTGAATTTTTTGTTACCAACAAAAAATCAATATATACATATATATATATATATATATATATATATATATATATATATATATATAAACAGTCTCCCTGGCAATAGTGGTCATGATATGCGAACCTTGGAAAAAGGGGCAACATCATGAAATAGAAGGATCTCAGAACCTTCAAGTCTGTCTAGGCTAGGGGGCAGGAGGGAGGGATGCAAGAAAGAAGGTGAGAAGAAGACAACTAACATGGAACGTTATTGTAGGTACATAACTTCTTAATGTTAAATTTCTTGCTGGATGGGACAGCATCCCTAGCACCTTGTTCCTGGGTGGCTCAACGGAACAGACTCCTGAGTACAGTGGAACCAAAGTCAGTTCTATTTCTGGAGGCTATATCCAATTTGTAATGGGTAATAAAGGTATGTTGAGAAGCCCAAGTAGCTGCTGCACAAATGGCATCTAAAGGTAACCTTGCTTTAAAGGCTGTTGAAGTCGATAGCGCCCTAGTTGAATGAGCCTTAGGTTTTGAAGGAAGTTGTTTATGTCTCAACTCATAGACAAAGGTAATGATGGAAGCTAACCATCTAGAAAGGGTTACCTTTGAAACTGGAAGTCCTTTCCTCCCATCAGCATAAGAAAGGAAGAGCTGTTCTGACTTCCTGAATTGTTTTGTTCTGTCTAGATAATACCGCAATTGGCGATGAACATCCAAGGAATGTAGTTTCTGTTCAGCCCGGTTTGAATAATTTGGGAAGAAAACCGGCAAGTGAATAGTGTGATTCAGATTTCATTCAGAAGAAACGTTAGGTAGAAAGGAAGGGTTTGTTCTGAGAGCTACTCTGTCTTTATGAAAGACCAAATAAGGGGAACAAGTAGACAAGGCTTGAAGCTCCGACACTCTGCCAGCAGAAGTTATAGCCACTAGAAACAGAGTCTTCCAAAAGAGGAGCTTGAGAGAACAAGAAGCTGCAGGCTCAAAGGGGGGAAGAATTAGTGAAGATAACACTAAATTCAGGTCCCATTGTGGAGGAGGATCCTTAATGGGAGGTCTGAGTAAGAAAATGCCCTTGAGAAAAGCTTTACAGAGTTTATGGGACATAATACTGGTTTCTGAAAGACCTACATGGAAATTGGCAATGGCTGCTAGTTGAACTCTGATAGTGGCTGCCGATGAACCTGCATGAAAAAGCTCTGCCAGAAAATCAAGAACTTTGTGAATTGGAGCATTAAAAGGGTCTAAGGACCTAGCTTGTGCCCAAAAGGAAAAATGCTTCCATTTGCTCGCATAAGTCTTCCTGGTATTAGACTTATGGGAGGCAAGAATAATGTCACGGACAGGAAGAGAAATGAGGGGAAGCCTGGCTATGGTTGGAAGTGGAGCAACCAAGCTGTGAGGTTGAGGGACTGAAGAGACTGGTGCAACTTGCCCGTCAGATGGGTCAAAAGATCTGGAAATGGTTCCAGATGCCAGGACTGTTCCAGAAGGTATCTGTGCAGGAACAGAAACCATACTTGTCAAGGCCATTAAGGAGCAATGAGGATCATTTTGGATCTCAATGTGGTTGCTTTCTGAATTAACTTTGGGATCAATGGAAAAGGGGGAAAAGCGTATAGAAGACCCCAAGGCCAATCGTGGACTAGAGAGTCTCTGGGGGGGGGTGGCTTGGTAGGGGGAAGAGAGTGAAGAAGTCGAGGCACTTGCTGTTTTGAGGTGTTGCAAAAAGGTCGCTGCAAGGCTGGCCCCACTTCTGGAAAATTCTCTCTACTACCGCTTGATTTAGAGACCACTCGTGAGGCATGAGAATTGTTCTGCTCAATCTGTCCGCTATGATGTTGGATCTCCCGGGGATGTGCGTTGCTATCAGAAACCATTGAGAGGAGATCACCCACTGCCAAAGTCTGAGTGCTTCTCGACATAGGGGGTAGGACTTTGTTCTGCCCTGCTTGTTTATGTACCACACTATGGACATATTGTCCATTTGAACTGCTATAGTGCCCGTGGGAAGAGAGTCCTGAAGGGCTCGCAATGATAAAAGCACTGCTCTCCTCTCTAGGACATTTATGTGTAGGTGGCATTCTAATTGTTGCCATGTGTCCTGGGTGGTCCTGCCCTGATAATGCCCCCCCACCCGATCAGGGAGGCATCCGTTGCGACCATGGCAACTGGAGGGGGAATAACAAAGGGTCTGCCCTGAAGAAGTTGAGGGGAGACTATCTACCAGACAAGGTGTTTCTTGCAAGTCGGGGTTATCAAGATGTTGTGAGTCATCGGAAGTTGTTGGTAGGACCACTGAGAGAAAAGCATCCACTGAAGAATTCTCATATGGAAGCGGGCTAAGGGAAGAAGGGGGATTGCTGCTGCCATGAGGCCCAATGTTTTTAGTACTAACTTGACTTGAACTTTGTTGGACTGAATCAGAAGGTGGACATTCTGCCGAATATCTATCACTCTCTGAGGTGTTAAAGTTGCAGACATTTCTGTGGTGTTTAACACGGCGCCTATGAAGTTTATACATTGACAAGGTGACAAGAAGGATTTTTCAAAATTTATGGAAATACCTAACCTGTTGCAAATGTGAATGGTGTAATCCCTGGTTATGATAAGATGCTGCTTGGTGGTAGCAGTAATGAGCCAGTCGTCTAAATATGAAAACACCTGGAATCCTTTTTGTCTCAGGTGAGCCGTAACCACTGCCAAACATTTGGTGAACACCAGGGGGGGCTGTGGTGAGACCAAAGGGCAGGGCTCTGAATTGGTAATGACTGGCTCCCAGCCAAAAGTGGAGAAACCTCCTGGAGCACCTGTGTATCTTTGTGATAAGTATGCGTCCTGTAGATCTAACGAGCACATCCAGTTGTCTCTGCCCAAGAAGGGCAGAATGGACTGCAGCGTTACCATCCAAAATTTTGTCTTCTGCACATATTTGTTCAATCTGCTGAGATCCAAAATGGTTCTCCAGTCTCCTGTCTTTTTTGGTACTAAAAAGAACCTGGAGTAGATTCCGGATCCTAGCTGGTCTGCTGGGACTGCCTGGATGACTCTTTCTTTTAACAGCTTTTCTATTTCCAGCTGTGCTTGACCCCTTTGTCCGGGTGGTATGTCTGGGACGGGTCTTGGCAATTGGTTTGGAGGGGAAATGAAGGGGATTTTGTAACCCTCGGATATAATCAACTGTACCCATTTGTCTTGAGAGAGGGATTGCCAGGCTTCCGGGTACAGAGATAATCTTCCCCTGACTGCCTTCGAAGGTAGACAGTCGGGCACTTCTCAGGGATGCTGAAAGGGTTGGTCAGGGAAGGACTCCCTGGAGCCCTGGTTCTGTGGACCCCCTCTGCCCCTGGGGTGGCATCTATTGTTGTTTCCCCCCCTGCCTCTAGGGGGAATTTCACCATGTGCGGCAGGTGCGACTCCCTGTGGTTTACGGAACCACATCTTTCCACCCTTCTGACCCTTGGGGTATGGTCTAGATGGTGTGGAAAAATGGAATCCCACAGCAGAGAGAGTCTTACCATCTTGCTCGCACCTGGTGAGGGTATTCTTCACCTGAGGTCCAAACAATTCTGAACCATCAAGGGGGGTGTTGGTGAAGGACGCCTTGAAGGGATCAGCAAAATTACAGAGTCACATCCAGACATGACGTCTCAACGCAACACCTGCGGCCCTACTCGCTCCATCGACTGCATAAGGGATAAGCCGCATGGAGGAATTGGCAATGGAATTCAGGGTAGCCAGCTGGGAGTTAATCTTGTCCTGATACCCCGCAGCAGAAGGATCCTGTACAGTTTCACCCAATTCTTTGAGCAAATCTCTCTGAAGGCGGGTGAAATGACATAAATAGTTCAGCGATCGCATAGCGAAGGTCACTGAAGCAAATGTCCACTTACCGTACCTATGCATGGTCCTAAACTCTTTGTTAGGAGGATGAACAGGTACAGAAGGATCAGCTAATTCCTTCTTAGTGGCAGCTGCTACCACCATAGCATCTACCGAGACACCTTTGGTGAGAAATGTCTTGTCCGCCGGAGCAGAAATAAATTTTGAAGGCCTCCTAGGGGTAGGTTCCATGGAGTCAGGAGCTGCCCACGCCTTTCTAGTCACCACTTCCATCAGTGGGTCAAAAGGGGGGTTCACCCAGGAGGTGGAAGGGCGAGATCCAAAGGCATTAATGTAAACCGACTCGTCCTCGGAGGGTTTGAGTGTGGACCAATTCCCCCTCTATTTCAGGATCTCTAGTATGTCTGAAAAGGAGACATCTTCAGAGGGGGATCTGGGGGAGCCCTCCGACTCATCCAAGTCGGTGTCCAAGGTTACATACTCAGGGGAGTCTACATGCTTCCTCTTGCACTTTCTTTTCCTAGGTGGCTCTCCTGAAGCTTCAGGAGAGGCCTCGGAGGAGGATGAGACACCCAAAGTGGGTACCCTATGCATTGGATCTCTGCTATCAGTTGCAAGAGGATGGCCAGAGACCGTAACAGGCACTGTGAAGGGAGGAGCTGAAGAACCCAACCTTGGAGCGGACACTGGATCCAGCACGCTCCTCATCACCTCGAAAGTCCCCCTATCAGGCACCGAAGACAGTCCCGGCTCCGAAGACACCAGAACCGCCCTCAGCACCAACAGAGAAGGCTCCGAGAATGATGTCGGGGCCGAACTAACCAGAGCTGATGCTTCAAGAGGGAGAGCGGGGTCAGACAAGCATCCGATGCCACTCGCCCCCTTGGAGCCGACAATGGAGTCTCGGCGCCAGGACTTCTCCATGGATGGTACCAATGAAGAAGTCGGAGCCAACGACACCGGAGCCAAAGGTGGAAGTATCAGCTCTGACGTGGGCAAGGTTACAGTTCCGACAAACTCCGGCTCCGAACTCGACTGGAGAGTCGGAGGAGGAATTGAAGGTGGCACTGAGGGCGCCACAGTCTGGTGAGATGGGGTTTGTAGTATTTGGGCCAGTGCCTGAGATTTTTATAAGTCTACTGACCACCCTCTCAATATCGTGGTCGGAAAGCCTAGACAACCTGGAGGAATGAGTCCTATGACTCTGCTCCGATAGAAGGGGTGATCTTGGAGCCGATCGGATGGACTCTAATGACGGGGATCTAGAGCGCTTGCGCGCTGATGTCGGCTCCGATACAGGTTTTGGAGCGGGTACGGTCTTGCTCATCTCAGCTCCGACCGGAGCCGATGTCGGAACAATCTCAGTTTCACCAGCCCTCGACTCAGAAGCTGGAGCCGAGGGCTTGGCGGGCTTAGACGACTTCCCCGAGCCAGACTTAGATGGGGAGTCATCGGGCTTCAGTAAGCCCCTCAAAATAAGTTTATTACAAAGCTCCTGCAGGACTCCTGAACTAAATCCGTGGCAGATGGAACAAGAGTCCTGCAGATGCAAAAGTCCCAAGCAGTAGACGCAAGAAGTGTGACCGTCTGTCAGAGAAATTTTCTGACAGCACGAGTCACACTTCTTGAATCCCGAGACCTTAGCTTCTTTAGACATAGTTACCCTAAAAAACAGTAACACAGTCAGCACACCCACTCACTCGACTTTCACACCAAGGGGGAGTTAAGGGGCTGACTAAGACAACAACTCGCACACACAATAATGGGGGAGAGAAAGAAACTAAGCCTGTAGGCCCGAATAGAAAATTAAACTAAAGGGGTGGGTTAGGACTTAACGAAAAAATTACTAATAGGTAATTTTGGTAAAACTAGATCAATGGGAACTATCTAACAAAAAACTAACCTGAAGTTTAGAAGAATTTGTCTAAATTTTCTTTACTGACCTGAGCCGGCAAAAAAAGGCAACCACGCAGCGAAGCGGCAAACGAGATCTGGGGAGTTAGCGCATGGTATTGTGGGATATAGGGCTGCCTCGAGCCAGTAAAAAATAGCTCTCGAGCTATAGTATAGGCCAAGTCGGAGCCGAGGATCAGCTCCGAACCCATCCAGCAAGAATGAAGGTGAGAATGCCAACTTAACATACAGTGTTAGTGAAGGATATACGTGCAGTAGTAGTGCTATGTTTTGGCCGTATATAACTTCAAAATGAAGTTCAGTAATAGACCAATGTAAAATAAAGACGAGACTGTTAAAACTGAACTATTCAAGGATAAAACCAAGAAAATTAAGAATTGAGAATTATTGCATTGATGGGTAGAGTTTTTAGTTACTTGTTAACAGATGTGTGGATAAAACAACTTGCTGCTATTTTTGCTACATTTGGGTTATAAGGACATTTACTTTTGATGTTTGTAGACAAAAGTGATCAAAAATTACTGTTTCAAGAGTGTATGACATTTTATGGCTCAAACTTCATGTGATTAATTTCAGTAGCCTTGTGGTTTTATCCTTGAACAGTTCACTTTCAACAGTCACATCTTGTTATTGGTCTGTTATTGAACTCACTTTGAAGTTATATACACTCTCTCCATCTCTGAGTAGCATTGATAGCAGTGTTTTAGTTGTTTCCTAGTGTGTGATGGTGGTCACTGCTGGATATTTCAATTGTTACACTTTGCGTTTTTCTCGCTATAATGTCCTACTTGGAAATGGATGAGATTTTTGGTAACCCTTCCACTATTCGGTCAGAAGATACTGTGGTTTCTGGTAATGCTCATCCACATGGACAATTAACGCAATCATTTGTAAATGTTACAGCGTTACTTGAACTTTTGTTTCAAAAACTTGACTTTATTCAACCGGAGAACAAGCAGGCGCATGGCTCGGTAGTCAATTCTGGTTCACCTTTGAATGTTAATTCTGACTTTAATGTATGTGCCGATAGCAGAGTGATACTTCTGAGATGGGTGTCCCATCAAGTTGTTGAAGAAAGCAGTTGTGTAATTACAAGTTCTGGACATTGTTTGCAAGCTGAGCAGTGTTCTTTGACCGTGCCACAACATCAAGGTTTTTCTTCTAATTTTCTTAAACGTAATGGTTATATGCATAGTCTTAATGCTGGCAGTGGTCTTGTTCAAAATGTGGATAATGCTGGTTTTAGGCCATTAGCCTTGCCTTATTTGACTTCTTAAGTATCAGTTGGTTGTACTGACTTGAACAAATGGTTGAACACACTTTCTTTTGGCTCAGTCAGGGATAACAACAAACCGTTTACTGTAGAAAGCCCTTTGGTGCAACAAATATAATCATTTCAAAATTTGCTTTTAGAATATCGCAAATTGCAATTGGAGAATGCATATTTAGAAGCTTATATATACAAAGAGATAGTCCCACAGGGTTTAAGGATTTGGAGATTCTAATTTGTTCTGGTATATAACTTGTCAGTTGTTAAATGACTATCTGTACTATTTCTTGTACTCTCATCTGTACCTCCTCATGCTGAAATGTAGATTCTAATTGCCATGTATGTTAACGTGTTATTGTTTATGTCTATGTGATATTTTGTATTATTATAAGTCAACTCAATTTGAATGCATTTACTGTGGAGGTTTTCTCTCCAGGTCTCCACTGAAAAAGGGATCTGTCCCAGTTGGACTAACCTGGTCAACAAATGTCAAATAAATAAATGGAGTCTACCATGGTTCGACCCTTTATTTTGAACTTGTGAGTCTGTTTAATCAGAATGGATTTGATTTATTGAAATTTATTATTAGGGAGAACTCTAAAAAAATAAAGTGTTTTTGACTGCCAAAAAGCAATTGGATGGTTTAAAGTTGAAGAAAACAAAATTGAGTGTGATGTCAAAGCATATGCTATGCAGGTGGCTTACCCAGCCCCTAAATGGCCTGACAATGTAGATTTATAGCCTAATGCCAATAGCCATTTACCCCCCCTCAATGACCCAAATGTGCGATTTGAGAATGATTCCTTTTCCATTGGGGTTCCCAATCAGTTAGAACACACAGTTAATTCTTCTTTTTTAGATAATGTGAACAATTTAGGTGACCCAGCTATGATCAACTCAAGGCCTCAGTCTATTTGGAAGAAAGGGCAGAACACATTGAGAGGGAGAGGCCAGGGCAGAGGCCAGCACAGAAGATGTTGACACCTGGAGTTTGCATTTGAGTAGTGATATACACGTCATTTCTTGATTTGCATTTTCTAAGAATGGTTCAAAATTTTTAATTATTCCAAATTGTCAATTGAAAATGTGCATTTTGATTAGTTTCAAAAGGGTTTTTCTTTTGTTCGTTCTTTTAGATTCAATCTTTCTGGTGCTCTATTGGACTTGAATTTGTTTGTTAGAAAGTTGAATTTATCTATTTATTTTAGTAATTACAATAGGACTGAACTGGCAGCCTTGGAGATAAAAGAAAAGTACCTTTATTTCTCCTTATGTACCCTTAACCAGTGCCTTTGAAAATCTTTGTAGGTGTGAGATCTTTGCCTTAAGACGATCACAGGGTCATCATTACAATAATTTAGGATCACAGGACCAGAACATGATGCTTTAACTTTTATCATAGCTGATGATACCATACATGACATGTAGCCAGATAAACATGGGGGTGGGGGGGGGGGCTGGTGATGATGAACGCTGGTGATTATTCCAACAAAATGTAATTGTTACTGGTCAGTACCAAATAGGAAATTGTTTCTTTAAATGAGATTAATGTGGCTTATCAAAAATAGATTTATACTTGAGGGGTTTATAAATTATAATGTGTGAAACCTATGAGTTTTTTTATATGGAGCAACCCACAATTCCTATAGTGTTTGGTATACCGAAGGTCCATAAATATGACAGCAACCCTCCTATGAGACCAGATGTTTCAGCCAAAAAGTAGAAACAAATACCCACTAGCTGCCTCTATTGATAGAAAGTTAAAAAGTTTCTTCAGCAGCTACAAATATACTTTAAGGGATTTGTGGGACTTTTTGAGACAATTTCACCACATTGATAATGTTCACAATTTTATCTTGGTTTGTATTGATGTAGAGACTCTTTCTTGCCATATTCTGTTAGCTGAGGGCTTGGAAATTTATTTCTGATGCTTTGTTGACCTGTGATTTTATTAATGCTTTGAACTATAAGATCCTCATCTGTTTCACAGAGTTATTTTTAAAGAACAAATTCATGATTTTTTATGGTGAATTTTAAAGGTACAGGCTATTGCTATGAGGGCTGTTTGTGCCCCCATATCCACTAATTTGGTAATGTAGACTTGGGAGCAGAATGTTCTGTTTAAATCACTTTATAAAGCTTGTTGTTTACATTATGTCTATTATTTGGATGGTATGATTATTACAGCATAGTGCATTATGATTTGGACTGGCTCAGTTAGTAGGGTAGATGAGTTTTTGGTTTTCATAAATGCTTCTACTTCATAAACAGAAAGGGCTTCCACTTCATTAACTGCTAGGTCATGTGTGATTCTAAGGGAATCATCCTGAATGTGTGTGCTGTCAACCCATGGACTTACCATGATTCACATATCTGGCATAACTCTGAACTCTATCAGATGTCTTCTAGGAGGAATATCCCACAAGGTTATTTAGTAGGGGATGGAGGTTATGCACTTGAACTGTGGCTGATAACGGTCATCAGAAAAGCACATACACCAACTAAAAAATGCTATAATGAGGCACACACTCAAGCAATAAATATCATACAGTGTGTGTTTGGGCTGCTAAAGTTGCAGTTCCAGTGCCTAGGTGCATCGGTGGAGCGCTGCATAACAATCCCAGTATATGTGATGAAATGTTCACCATCTGTGCCATGCTTCATAATATTATCCTGAGAAAACAGCTTTAGCAGGAACAGCGAGGGGAAGGGCCACACACCTCACCACCACTGGCAAAGTCACCACAGCCACCTACAGGTGAGGAGTCAGACGGGGAACCACCAGACTGTTTTGGGTGTAGGCAGACATAGGCATGCACAATATACCCTCGCACTGGCAGAGAGGCAATGAAAAGCACACATGCTCACCACCTAAGGGGCTAAAACCTTCATCCTATGCACAAACATACAGTAACATTGATTCTCAGGCAATACACACAACCTTTATTTACCCATGTAATGGCTGTGTACTGCTAGCATCATGCAGACTCAGCCCCAAATTAAAACCTTTGTAACTGCTGGACTTCCAAGGTAAGCATTAAACCTGGAAGAGGAAAATAAATGCATACTGTTACTTGCTAATACAACTAAGCAGAAGGTAGGCGACTTTTACAGCAATGACATCAATATGTGACAGCACTGATCTATGTCCATAGATGTGTTCTCTTTCAAATAGGCCTCATGCATCAAAGATTCAAGCATTACAAAAACCTGTAAGAAAGCAGTGCAATTTCTAAAAGATCATCTCTCTCACACACACGCACATATATATATATATATATATATATATATATATATATATATATATATATATATATATAGTAACCTATGCACACTAGGCATCAGACAAAAGGCCTATGTATCCCTGAATCCAAAATATAGAAAATCAGTCATATGGTACTGCTATCAGCATTTGCACAGGTGTTTTTTTTCTGTGTGTGTGTGTGTGTGTGTGTGTGTGTGTGTGTGTGTGAGTGTGGTGGGGGGGCAGCGCCCCTAGGCTGGCACAAAAGATAGTAAGATAGTGAGTGCATGTGAGTAACAGAAACAGATAGACGTTTGAATAAAGTATCAAATAGCCACTGAGACAGAATGAGCTGTAAGCCTCATGACTGATCTATGTAACTGTTATGCGTGTTTGTGTCTTTCTGGGCACTCAGGGTGAAACATATGTGTGAGTATCTGCAAGAACACAGCCAAGCTCTGTGCTAGCTATCCATCCTGGTATGTAGGACAGGTGTGACCCATGCATGGTATAGGTCACAGTTCATCGTCATCCCTGACCGCACGAACTGGCATAGCCAGGATTTGTACTAGGCATCCATGGTCATGGTCAGATGTGCTGCTGCTACCTGAATGTGACTGATGTCTGGTGGCCAAGCTCTCCTCATAAATACGCTCATAACCATGACCCCATGGCCTACTACATCAGGGTGTGGATATTTCAATCACTGATGGAGCAGTGGAAGTCATGCCATTATGAGAACGTTATCAGGCACTGCCTTGTTGACTTACATTAGATGATGATGGTGACCTATGTCCAAGTGGATGCCATCTCCCTCCCAGCAAACATTGCATTACAAATACTGACCATTCCATTGTGTCATTCATTTGATTCATTGAGTCAGTAACACAGTGGAGGCACTTATGGATGTCAGCTTGTGCCGCATCTACAGCCCTAAGCATGTCTTTAGAGACCTTATTGGCATGCACCTGCTCATCTATGATGGTCCTAAACATACACTGAGTAGAACGTAAAGACACACGATGATCAGGTGGAGGGTGGGCAACAGGCCTACACTGAGCACTCCTAATAACCATCCTGCATGGCACCTCTTCCAAACGTTGGCTAAGTCCACAGTCAACTGGCACTGAAGTGGCTGTAACCACATTACCCTGATCAGGTGTGTCACCCTCCACCTATCCAATATCTGAGGGATCACTAGGATAAGTATGCATAGATCTAACGGATGTCTGTGATGGAAATACTGGGGATGGCTTAATGCCAACCTCAGTGTCAGATTCAACCTCTGCATGCCTAAACTGTGCCTCTCTTTGGCCACCATCATCATCAGAGTCTGCCTTTACTCTGACATCAGGTGGTAAGAGCCCTGTACTTCCACTGTCAGGATAACCTGTGATAATAAGCAACAAACACAAGAAATAAATTAATACCTATACTACAATTTAGCACAAAATAGCAAACTAACACAGGTGTCGCTATCAGAAATGGTACAGAAATGCACACACACTTATGACACTCACTTAACACATATGGATAAATGCATATATCTGACAAATGGTCATCGATAATCAAAGAACAATATTTGGCTACCATGTGAAGATGACTCCACAGTTGCTAGGGAGGATGTCCCTGAAAAAAGTTAAGCAAAATGTAAGAACACAATCACCACAATTCCAGTAGCACAGGGGGACATAATTTCTGCCTGTATGTCCATTAATAATACTTTTAACTGAAACTTGGCTGACACGTCCACCCAAAGCCCTTGTGTAATGAGCAAAAATGTGGTGTTAACCATATCAGTTTTATCAATAGGTTTAACCAAATAATTAAATAAATAATTAAAACAACATGAACTATTACTTTTAATATGGTGCTCTTGCATCCACCCCACATAACCAACTCTACTTAATTGTCCTGCAATATCATAATCTACTTTATTCATCTACTATGTTTGTTCTTTAATCTGCATTTATGTTTTGCTTTTGTTCTTTTGCTAGCATGTACCTAGACTGTTACTGTCAAATGTTAATGTACATTTATGTTTTGCTTATGTTCTTTTGCTAGCATGTACCTAGATGTTACTGTCAAATGTTAATGTACATTTATTTATTTTGTGGAGCTTTTCTCCCCGGGACTCCATTGAAAACGGGTTCTTCAAGGCCCAATGGACTATCCTGGTAAACCAACTGCAATAAAATAAAATAAATAAATAATAAAATAAATATTTTACTATATAAGAAAATGTTATAAACTGACACATGTAGGCTTATCTGGAAGCTCCTCCTGGCACATACTTGTCCTCCCAGATACATCAGCAGCAACATCAATCACATGTTGGTTTGTAGTTTCTACTGAGCTCTCTAAATGTCTGACAGTGGACAGGAAGTTCTAATTTGGTATCAGTGCTGACTCTGTAGTAGGGCAACCCCCCCTGTACCAGCTGTTCATAGACAACTGCAGCTGCTCTCCTCCGAGCTGATGAAATCATATTAGTGACCCTATGATGCACTTGATCATAAGTCCTGCTGTGCACCCCTAGAGCATTTACATCATTGACTATCTGGTTCCAAGTCTGCATTCTGTCACACATACCCCCACATCCTCCATCAAGCAGAAAGGCACCATGATGCCTAAATGTTTGATCAATTAAGTCATTTTCTCAGTCATTGAAAGGGGGTTTACATGGATTGGTACACTTTTGAGCCATACTCCTAGGTGACATAAAATAGAATGATGCAATAAAAATATCACATAATTAAATTTCTGCTTATGTACACATATATATTTTCAGTATTAGCCACTGGAGACACACATTTCAGGTATTACAATTTAAGGTTATGTGATTAAACCATAATCACACTCGCACGCAAACCAATGTTTTATGCAAAACAAGGAATAACAATGGAGTAATTTATTGTTTACCAAACAAAGAACTGGATGACAACACAAGTTCAAGGGCAGACCTCTTGAAACACAACTTTTGTTGTGGCAACACAAATGATAGTTGGCTCCCCACCTCCCAAAAAACAGGCAAATGACAATTTGTACCAAACAAGGAATAACACATTAGACAGCTGTTATTAACGCTTTCAAAAACTTTCTCATGAAATGTGTACACCTCTACAACAGAAAAGTCAATTTTATATGATTGGCAGGCAACTTTCCCTATGCCCAGCACTCCTCAAGCTGTGTCTATGGGCCATCTTAGAAACTTAATACCCCTGTATCACTGATAATATATGACATTATACTTCACTGAAATAACATAGAAGAGTGTAAGATAACCAGTTGTAACAATAAAACTTGTGATAAAAATTAATAAGGCTGTCTATCAGAGAAAGTAAAATGCCTGACAAAAATGCCTGTGCCAACAGTGACCTTATAAGAAGTGCATACAGATAAAAGTTCCATTTTCTAACAAATCTAGCATGTACTTGAAAAATCCAATCATAGTTTAACAAGATAAGAAGGCTTCTGTGCAGATAAAGCCAAAGTAATAGCAATCTTCTTCAGTGTTGTCCACATACACAACTCTCCTCACCTTCAAGTTTGCTAGCTACACAGTTACATCTTTATAGTATAGATTCAGGCCTCTGAGCAAGGTGAAGATGCAAATGAGGTATGAACTCACTAGAAATGCTGAATCATACCTCTCAACCTGGAAACATCAAAAATCTGGACAAAGGCACATGAAAATAGGTAAAAATTTGTATGTTAATAAACATAACATTTGCATACAAAATTATGTAACCCCACCCACTCCAATGGAATTGTGGGCCCCCTGCAGCCATTCCAATGTCCCATTACTTGGCTATTTTACCCCATTTACCATAAACACTAATGTGTATACTGCTTTGCTTCTACGATGATTATTTGGATTTCATTTAAAAATTTTATTTTACATTTTATAGCAGAAATACTAATAGCATCTGCTTAACAAAGCAATACAGTTTCAAAATGAAAACAGACTTAGCATTAAAACTTCCAACAGCAACAGATGAAAAGCAGATGAACGAAAACCACAAGACCAGTGAAACTAGGTACATTTATTAGCTCTCTTGTTAAAACAGACAAAAAAGTTTGCTCTCTCTCTAGCGCCTCGGCCACAGTAAGCCTTCAAGGAGTAAACCTTCACAGTTGTAAAACACTTTATATAATTGCAACAATTAAAACAATTAAAATTAATTATACAATTATTTAATCAATCAAATCACACTTTTCCAGCAGCACTCTGTATTCAATCCATTTGGCAACAAAGTGCCATATTTTAAAATAAAAATAGTTTCTTTATTTAATAGTAACTTTTCAACCATATGGCCATTTACTTCAGTATCAGCTACTTGTTGTAAGATAGTAGCCTGCAAACTATCACTTAAGCCATTATGATATTCACCAAAATGTAAAGCTAATGGGCTTTCTGCTTTTTGATTCCTTTTGTCCCTTAAATGTTCAAGTAATCTTACTTTGAACATCCTTTTTGTTTGGCCAATATAAAACTTATTGCACCCACATTTTATAGCATAAATTACCTTTTGTGTCCTACAATCATATATACCATCAGGAGTAAACCTTACATTATTAATACTGGTAAAAACTTTTTTTATATATGTACAAATACTACAGTTTCCACATGGAAACGTACCTAAATCAGAAATTTCATAATACATTTTGTACTCTGGTTTTAAAAATTTTGTATGTACTACCATGTCTCTTATACTTCTACCTCTTTTATATGAAAAAATTAATTTTTTATTCATTAAATTATTAAGTTCTTCAAAATTTTTCAAAAATTCCCAAAAGTGCAAAATGCATTTTTTAATATCACTACTGAAAAAGTTATAAGTAGACACTAAGAAAATATTTTTATCCAAATTATTAATTTTATTTTTATTTTTGGTATAATATTTACCCTTATTATCATAACTAGTATAACCAATATTCTGTGAATTATATCTTAATTCTACTACTTTCTGAATGTCCAATTCAAGCAATCTAGCATCATATTCTCTTCTCAAAAACATTTCTTTTGTTATTTGGATTTCCTGTAAAAATACATTATCATCATTACATAACCGCGAAATCCTTAAAAACTCTCCATATGGCAAGGACTGAATAGTTTGGGTAGGATGACAACTGGTAGCCTTCAAAAAAACATTTTGGTGAATATCATAATAGCTTAAGTGATAGTTTGCAGGCTATTATCTTACAACAAGTAGCTGATACTGAAGTAAATGGCCATATGGTTGAAAAGTCACTATTAAGTAAAGAAACTATTTTTATTTTAAAATATGGCACTTTGTTGCCAAATGGATTGAATACAGAGTGCTGCTGGAAAAGTGTGATTTGATTGATTAATTAATTGCATAATTAATTTTAATTGTTTTAATTGTTGCAATTATATAAAGTGTTTTACAACTGTGAAGGTTTACTCCTTGAAGGCTTACTGTGGCCGAGGCGCTAGAGAGAGAGCAAACTTTTTTGTCTGTTTTAACAAGAGAGCTAATAAATTTACCTAGTTTCACTGGTCTTGTGGTTTTCGTTAGCATTAAAACTTCTCTGCCATTGAAACTCACTTTCATTGAAACAGCATTAAATCCCACATTCAAAGAAAATGCAACTGGCCAGTGAGGGATAAAGATTACCTTTGGGCTGTTTTCAAATCATAGGCCCCTTGCACATGAAACACACACATGTTCTTTGAAACACTTTCCTGATTGTTGTTGTTGTTGTTGTGTCTTTTGGCTTTTCCCGGTTAGGGGTCGCCACAGCAGAACTCCAGTCCTCTAATGATTGGCAGATTTTTATGTGCCGAGTTGCCAACTCTCATGCACAACCTTCAACGAAGGTACGCCCATTCATGCGTGTCTCCACACAGAAGACGCTCTAGCTGAGAATTGAACAAGACAACACCTTCCTGATTGTATTAAATTATATTCCTTGTATAATACAGCACACTTATGTGTGTTTTAAATTTATTGTTTTGAACATTTTTCCAATAAGCAATGAAACAAAATGCATGAGCCAATAATGACAAAACTACCCAATTCAGAAAATTTCTATCATAAAAATCTACTCAAACTTATACAGTCCACCAGTATCAATAAATATGCACCATCTCTGCAAAAGTAAATGTCATCTAAATAATTCTGCATTAAAGAGATCTGTAACTAATGATGAGGTTACTGCTAGTGAACAACTTTATATTTCATTGTTTCATCTACAAATAAAGTGCCTGCTGCCCTTGAGGAATAAATAGCCTATGTTGCATTAAAAAATAATTAGTAATATTGCAATAGGGAATATATGGCAAACTGATAACAGGTTCACAGTTACTAGTTATTGCCACCAAATAGGAGATTCTTAGGACTGCAGGATCCACCCCACTTTAAAAGTATGACACAGTACAGTATCAGCAATGCATCTGCATACAGTGAGAGTAGAACCCACAGTCTTCTGCATCAAAAGCCAGCATTCAACCTGTAATGCTATTAACAAGCCAACTCATCATAAGCAGCATTAAACTTCTCTTCCCCTGAAGCCCTCATCTCCTTGTAAAATCCACTTGACACTCAACCATAGTATCTCTCAACTTTGCAGCACAAGAAATCTGGAAAAAGCCAAAATTTATTTGGGGGGGACAAAAGCCCAGAAAACAGGGGCACATTTTAAACACTGCTTGTATAATCTTGGAAAGTTGCCAGAATAAAATGTGTTACCACCATGCAATTCACTATCAGGACTTGAACCCAGGACCCTGTGACTACAGTCAGAGCAAAATACCACTACACCAAATAAGCTGTTTCCTGAAAGATAGGAAGACTGAAACTTAAATGGCTATCATATAGTGAATTCAGTTTTCACCATAGCTCTCAACCTCTTTGCACAAAAAATCTGGAGAAAGGCAATAATGGTGGATTAGAACCCCAAAATAGGGACACATTTCATATATTGATCTCACTTAGAAAATTGCTAGAATAAAAGGTTTTGTATTACCATTAATTTTCTGAAGAATATGAAGTCAAAAATTCAAATGCCTATCATTACTGAGTGAATTCAATCATCCTGAAAACCACAGATTTTATGAGAAACAGAACAAAAATATGAGTCAAAAACCTGGACAGTTTTCACAGGTGGTGGTGGTGGGTAGGGAATTCAGGCTCTTGTTACCTGTTGCAAATATACAGTTTACACACACGCACATGCACACACACACACACACACACACACACACACACACACACATGCACCCACACACACACACACATGCACAGTAATAGCAGCAAAACAGCCTGAATGGACTTAAATAATAGTAGCAGCAAACCAGCCTGAATGGACTTCGATAATTATAGCAGCAAACCAGCCTGAACAGACTTCAATAATACAGCAGCAGCAAACTTAACGGACATACTTAATGCATCACTAAACACACACACACACCATGGACTTCAATAAACTTAATGGACATACTTCCTAAATACAGCAGCAAAGTAAAGTAGAAACTTCAATGAATGTTCCCTGACCTCACAGCCATAATGGACATTCCTGAAGCCACCATTCCCTTGCAGTACATGAATGTTCCTGGTTGCAGCTTACATACATGGACGTTTGAAGCCTTTCCATTCCCTTTCCCTTGTGGGTTAACTTTATAAGCCTGCCGTGGCCTGGACTTCACTTGTGGAAGTAAAAGAACTGCTTGCCCTAGCCAGAAATGCTCACACGTCATTCCTAGACCTCAATTCTGACAGGCTGGCAGGCTGTTCACTGAGCTGACGTCATCGCGCACGTGATGATGTCAGGTCAAAAAAAATTTTAAAAAGAAAGCCGGCAAACTCAGAAATTAAGAGGTGCCACTCTGGAATTGTGGCACCCCATTATTTGGGACCTCAAAACCAGTAAAAAACAAGGAATTCGGGAAGGTTGAGAGGTGTATGCTGAATGCCTAACTTTTGTCTTTGTGTAGCAGGTGTAAACATAGTGTAGGAAACACCTCAGTGTTAGTTGCTAATGGATTGTAACTGTGAATTATTACAGGTAGGGAAAAGGAAAAGGCAACAGCAATTCAGACTCCCTTACTTGCAGTGAGAATGTCACCCAGGATACATTTACAAAGTGTAGAAGTAATTGTAGAAAGCTTTTAAATGGAAGTGAGCAGCACACATTTCTTAGTTTTTCTTCACTAATAGCCACACTCTCCTCCCTTTGTTGAAACCCGTATATTATTGTCATGTAGTATTTTCATACATTTTAATGGCAATGATACAAAATACCCTACAAACTGCATGTCTGAAAATACAGCACAGATAAGAGAAGAATGAACACAATACAAAGAGAAGACAGAGCTGCACTGCTGTAAACAATACTTCTAAATGGTTGTGTGATCAGTCAATTCACTAAATATTTAAGTAACACATGTAGAAACAAATGAGGCTGTACAAGTGTTATACGACTTTTAACCCTGTGTTTTAAAATAGGACTTGCTTGTATGAATAGTGATTAACATTCCTGCTGCAAAGCTGCTTTTATGACAGAGATAAGACACTCTTACTGTGTTTTGTATGTTCATTAGTCTGACAGTTCAAATTCAGAGTTGTGCAAAAATCTATAATGTGTGTTAATATGTATTTTGTCATTTCAATTTCTTATTTTTTTTTATAATATTAATATTTGTGCTGCACGTGGCTTAGTACAAACACAGTGAAATGGATATATAACTTAAAGTAAGTTACTTGTATAATAAAGACTGCCTTAATTACAGCTGTGAATCAAGTGTATATGTAGCACACCTAGTAAACATGATGAAGTACACAGTATATAGCATATTTAGATCATGGTTCAATTCCCACATTTATCTTTTTATGGTGAAACCTAATATGCACTTATTAGAAGAATAATGCATTTTGAGCTTTGCTTGTCACGTTTGCACATTGCTTAACTTAACCCAAAGATGGTCTAATGGCCCAGATAACAAGCAGATATTGTCATTTTCAAAAAGGATACATTATTACCTATTTTGCTTTCCAATCTGCAAAACCCACTAATTGGTGTTGTGTGATGGTCCAAAACACCTGCAGACAATAGGCAGACACTTGTCAATTTCTAAAAGAATACATTGTTTCATCTTTTGCTTACCATGACTCAAACCTACTAAGCAATGCTGCATGATGGTCCACAACACCTGCAGGTCCGGAACACCTTCAGACACCTAGGAGACAAATGTCAATTTCAAAATGGATACATTCTATCATATGTTGTTTGTCACCATGGAATCACGCTAAGCAGTGTAGCACGGTGGTCAGCACACCTACATAGCAATTAATGTGAAAATATAGAGCTGCTGCCTAGTTGTTCCTGTAGCAGAAGGTGTAAGTTAAGGGGTACAATACAGCTGAACCTGGGTTCTAATACAGTAAAGTCAAAAGTTTTATTACTGCTATTCCAGTTTATCTTATATAAAAATTAATATTAGAAAAATAATTACACATAGAAATACCTATCTTTAGCAGGTGCAGTGAGCAAACCCAGGATATTAGATGTATATTAAACGTGCAACTGTGTGTATCAATAGAATTATAGTTCTACAATTAAACATTTGTTTTCTGAACTTTTATGTCACATGCGCACACACACACACACACACACACACACACACACACACACACACACACACACACACACACACACACACACACACACACACAGTTAAACAATGAACTCTTTAATGTATATGTATAACTAATGAGCAGGTTTGACAAACAAGGTCTCAGTTGCAATGAGCACTCTGCACATTAATGACTGTAAAAATACACTTGTAGCCCAACCTTACCTTTGGCAACTGATATAAGTTAATGCTCACAATACAGGCAAGCCAGGGTTCTAAACTAGCATACTCCCAATTGTCTTAGTGCTTGTCAACTCAATAAAAAAAACAAAAAAACAAAGAACAACGTAAACATATGTATAAATAATATCTATGTATAGCACTGGAACGCATATGCATTATATGTGTGAATGAGGGTACACTGACAATTATGTTTCTGCAATTATAATTGTCTTTTCTGGCCTTGGATGGATGTCATACTTCAATAATCGTCATACAGACATGAATGTATAAAGCAGGACCGTGTCAGGTCACATACATGCATTGCTAACTCCTCTCTCTGTCATGTGTATATATAATTTATGAGCATGTCTGATAAACATTTCTTCTGTGGCAAGGATGAAAAACAGCTATGTGGAAGAATACATTTTGTCTATTTTACATAGGTTTGAATCCGACATTGTATATTTTACTTTTGGACGAGGAGTGTGAGGGCAACACCAAAGATCAAGTGGTGGAAATTGAAAAAGGGTAATTGTGAGGTGGAGTTCAGGGATGAGTTAAGGCAGACACTGGGTGGCAGTGAAGAGTTACCAAATAGCTGAGTAGCTACAGCAGAGCTAGTAAGGGAGACGGCTAGAAAGGTGCTTGGTATCACATCTGGACAGAGGAAGGATGACAAAGAGACATGGTGGTGGAATGAGGAAGTACAGGAGAGTATACAGAGAAAGAAGTTGGCAAAGAAGAAGTGGGATTGTCATAGAGATTAAACAAGTAGACAGGAGTATAAGGAGATGAGGTGCATGGCAAAGAGAGAGGTGGTGAAGGCTAAGGATAAGGCATATGAAGAGTTGTATGAAAGGTTGGACACTAAGGAGGGAGAAAAGGACCTGTACCAATTGGCTAGACAGAGGGACCGAGCTAGGGAAGATGTGAAGCAGGCAAAGGTGATAAAGGATAATGAGGGAAGCATACTCGCAAGCGAGGATAGTGTGTTGAGGGGATGGAAAGAGTACTTTGAGGGGTTGATGAATAAAGAGAATGAGAGGGAGAGAAGGTTGGATGATGTAGGGATAGTGAATCATGAAGTGCAGTAGATTATCAAGAAGGAAGTAAGGATAGCTATGAAGAGGATGAAGAACGGAAAGGCTGTTGGCTCAGATGACATACCTGTGGAAGCATGGAGGTGTTTAGGTGAAATGGCAGTGCAGTTTTTAACCAGATTGTTTAATGAAATCTTGGAAAGTTAGAGGATGCCTGAGGAATGGAGAAAAAGTGTTTTAGTACTGATTTTTAAGAATAAGGGTGATGTGCAGAGCTGTAGTAACTACAGAGGGATTAAATTGATCGGTCACAGCATGAAGTTATGTGGAAGAGTAGTGGAAGCAAGGTTAAGAAGGGACGTGATGATTAGTGATCAGCAGTATGGTTTCATGCCAGGAAAGAGCACTACAGATGCGATCTTTGCTCTGAGAGTGTTGATGGAGAAGTGCAGAGAATGTCGGAAGGAGTTGCATTGTGTTTTTGTAGACTTAGAGAAAGCATATGCCAGGGTGCCTAGAGAGGAGTTGTGGTATTGTATGATGAAGTCAGGAGTGTCAGAAAAGTATGTAAGAATGGTACAGGATATGTACGAGGGAAGTGTGACAGCAGTGAGGTCTGAGGTGGGAGTGATGGATGCGTTTAAGGTGGAGGTGGGGTTACATCAAGGATCAGCTCTGAGCCCTTTCTTATTTGCAATGGTGATGGACAGGTTGACAGACGAGATCAGACAGGAGCCCCCGTGGACTATGATGTTTGCAGATGACATTGTGATCTGTAGTGAGAGTAGGGAACAGGTGGAGGAGGCCCTGGAGAGATGGAGATATGCTCTATAGAGAAGAGGAATGAAGGTCAGCAGGACTAAGACAGAATATATGTGTGTGTGAATGAGAGGGAGGATAGAGGAATGGTGAGGATGCAAGGAGTAGAGGTGGCGAAGGTGGATGAGTTTAAATACTTGGGGCCAGTAGTTCAAAGTAACAGTAAGTGTGGAAGAGAGGTGAAGAAGAGAGTACAGGCAAGATAGAGTGGGTGAAGAGTGTCAGGAGTGATTTGTGACAAACGAGTACCTGTAAGAGTGAAAGGGAAGGTCTGCAAGAGGGTAGTGAGACCAGCTATGTTATAGGGGTTGGAGACAGTGGCATTGACAAAAAGGCAGGAGTTTGAGCTGGATGTGGCAGAATTAAAGATGTTAAGATTTGCACTGGGTGTGATGAGGGTGGACAGGATTAGGAATAAGTATATTAGAGGGTCAGCCCAGGTTGGAAGGTTTGGCGACAAAGCCAGAGGGGCACGATTACGTTGGTTTGGACGTGCTGAGGAGGGATGCTGAGTATATTGGGAAAAAGATGCTAAGGATGAAGCTACCAGGTAACAGGAAAAGAGGAAGGCCTAAGATAAGGTTAATGGATGTAGTGAGAGAGGACATGCAGGTGGTTGGTGTGACAGAGCAAGATGCAGAGGACAGGAAGAAATGGAAACAGGTGATCTGCTGTGGCGACCCCTAACGGGAACAGCCGAAAGAAGATGATGATCAGTGTGTAAAGACACAAAAAGTGTGTCAGGTCATACAATTTATACCCCTACTACAGGTCTGTAAAGTTAAATCAACTAACAGTTAAGCATCATCCAAACCCAAAACTAATGCCAAGTGTTGCATTACCCTTCCTAGTTCATAACCTGCCTTCCTTTGTGTTTGGCACTGTTGCTCTCCACTTAAAATGGTGCAAATGTGGTTGGTATGGTTGTTCAGGTTTGTGCAGTAGCTGTAAAACTCAATATCTTAAATTAGCTGGGAAACATTCTGTTACTATTTAACCTCTAGGGACATGGAAGTAGCTAGAAGGGAAAGTGCCCAATTTAAGGCTCAAAGATGGGGTGTAGAGGAGTCCAGAATATTCATTGGACTCTTTGTAAAGGTCCATTGCTGTAGACTACTGCAGGAGGACTATACCAGGTCTCAATACAAATCAGAGGCTTAGAATAGTCTGGCCAAGGCTGTCTCCAGTGTGACTGACATTCCACACAATGGACAGCAATGCAGGCACCACTTTAATGACCTCAAAAGGTGCAAGCGGGATGCACTCAATCAGTGGCTGGATGAGTTTGACTGTTGACATCCCACAGTTGTGTAAGTATACAAAATAAAGATAGAAAGCTGGATATAGCTAAGACTTGTATGCATAATGCCCCCCCCCTTTTTTTTTTGCAGCCACCCTGAAGATAGCAGCAAACAGAGATGCCCATGCCGAGCATTTGGAAAGACTAACAGAAGCAAGGGGTATGTATGTATGCATGCAGCAAAAAAGAACAATATTTCATCAAAAGTATTGCTCTTTTATGCATATCAGCAAATAAAGCATGCACATCTTAACTGTAAAATCAAGAGCTTCATTCTGTAGCTTAAGCCAGCTGTAAGAGTAAATTGTAATAGTGTATTCAGACATTGTGGGTTAAAATCCCACAGGTAACAAATACATAGCAAAATAATTTAAAAATATTAAATAATAATTTCAACAAAATTGGCATACATGCCATACTGTTGACTTAATCACTTGTGCAATATATGCATATTGTAAGGATTACTTGGAACAATCATCAGTCATAGTTTATAGTTGTTAAAAAGTATACTTAATGTAAAGGTAAAATACATGGTACTAATTTATTGTATGTCACATACAATGGTACTATTTATCTTCTTTTTTTGTCTCTTACTCCACCATTTATCTTTCTTTTTTTATTTTTATATGTGTGGTCACAACATTCTGATATCATCAATTTCTGACAACTCACAAAATGATTTACAGCACAAGGAGTTAGGCCAACAAGTGTGACTCTGCCTGCCCCAATCCAATGCCTGCTGCACTGATGTCCATCACATCTGGGACCCAACATGGCAATACTGCCTCTGCAGCCCCTGCACTACCTGGGCCTTCCAGATCCTGTCAGCTGGTGCCGTGGTACCCTCTAGAAATATTGGTGGAGGTGGTGGTGATTTTGGCACCTGCCAAAAGATGCCAGGTTTGGTTCATGAGGTCTTGGAAAGGACCATTGGTACATGCCTCAGCTGGATTGAGAAGATGCTCACCAGAATGCTGGGCAAAAGAAAACATAAAGTACTCCAACAGCAAGCTGAGGAGGGGAATGGTGATTACAATTCTGAGGGTGAGGACTAGATTTTCACTTTCCCCATGCTTGATGGGCATGGCTATCTGGTGTCCCCTTCTTATTCTCAATTATGGTGTCCCCTAACTTTTGTCCCTTACCATCCCTCTCTCTTGTCATGTTTGTCAGCAGCGACTTCTTCACCTATCCGACTTACCTGACACAGACATACTTATGTCCCTTACCCAACATTCCTCTCTTACGGAAGTAAAAATACAAAAATGAGCACCTGCCACCCCCCCCCCAAAAAAAAATCATCCTATACATAGCTCTCCACTTCACATGTGTGCCTTCACAACACACTTGACTTGGTCCAGTTGGATATACATTATTGTGTTGTTGCCAGTTATCTTTGTTGAGGTGGCAGTCCAAATTAATCCAATATTATATCCATGTTCATTTCACACTGTTGAAGAATTGAATAACTGTCCATCACTCTCATCTTCCCTAAAACTTCACCAGTCACATAGAACACTTAGATCCACAAATCAGAACCTCTTAGAACTTTACAAGCCTTTACACGCACCAGGACAACTTCTGCTATCATTCTCCCTTGCCAGATTATGGAACTCTCTTCCCCCTTACATTAGAACTACCCCTAACCTACTATCCTTTAAAACCCTACTCCGCTCTCAACTCTACTCCCTCTGGGAGTGCTCCTGTACCCATCCTACCCGATACCTATCCCTATTCGATTCTACTCTAATCTCTGCCACTGCTTCAATTCATCTCCCTAAAATTCCTTTGCCTAAATAAATGTAGTGTATTAAATGAACATAAATTTATTGTTTTTGCTAATATCTTATAAGTGATTGACTCGGCTCATATATTTCAAGATATGTAAAATCTTGCCTTGCTGTATATTGAATGTTAAACTGTTGTTCTCATATGCTGTACTAATACATTGTATATTGGTTGCTGGCTCCATGCGTGGCTTGCTGTCAATCACGCTCAAGCTACCCCAGTCAGATTTTTTGACCAACTTTGTTCCTTGGTTCCCTACCTGTAAGGACCTTCTCTGGATCGTATGATACTCGGGCTACTGTCCTTCCTCCCTGCAAGAACCATATAGTAAATAGTGTATGTATGTAACTACTTGTATAACCATTGTCCCTCTGGTTGATGTTAGAGTGTGACACTGCGTGAGCTAGCCAGCAGCCCAGCACTGACCCAATCCTCCCTTGGCCACATTGACTTTTCCCTTTCTTCCTCACCTAATGGTGCTTTTATCTATCTGTTGTTACCCATTTGGCCAGTAGATGGCAGCACCACCCCATTAACTAACTGTCTCCTCTATCTGATAGGTTCTTTACTTAAAACGACAGAAACAAATGTAAAAATAGAGCAAAGCTACATTTGACTAGTAACTACTTGTTATACCTTGAGTATCCTATATTGTACTTCCACCCTTGACTCATCTCCCTGTCTCTTACCCTAGTGTCCACTCACCTTAGGTTTCTTACCTGTGTCTCTCTCTCCTATCCTTACTGATTGTTTTCGATAGTCTCGTCCTAGTCCTCTTCTCCTGGCTCTATCTAGTCTACCCTCATCACCTGCCCCCTCCCCCACATAGCTATTTATCCCCTATCCCCCCATCCTGCCCCTCCTCCCTTCTTCCTGCCCTTTTCCCGCCCCTGAAGTCATATAGTGACGCCATTCAGAGCAGGCGCCATTTTTAAATCTTCCCTGGCCCCTTCCTAACCAGGTTGTGCTCTCGGTTGCTGGCTCCGTGCGTGGGTGAGTGAATCCTGTTTTTCTCATTGTCTGTATAAGTTCATGCCAAGCTGTTTGTTTGCTGCTCGGTCATAAGCTCTGTTTAGAAACTTGCCTTATAACTTTGTAGCCCAATTGCCTTGTTTGGCTCCATGTATATGCTGTCAATGTTGTTGCTCTATTAAGCTTGTTTAAATTCTGCGCTCAGCTTCTCCTATCTATAGTGCACTCTTGTATGGGTGTATGGCTGCTTTAAATATTGTATACCTGTCGGGCGTTGCTACTTTCTAGCCCTAAGTGGTTGGCCATTTAAATACGGCGGTGACAACCTATCTCCTATACTTTCTTTCGTCAGATACGTTAACCGGAGTCTGTACTCTGCAGTTAACAAGTGTGCCCTGATGAATTAGCTGCTCAATTCATCTTAGCTCCTTTCTTGTTTTCTGCTTACCTTCAGCAGTAAATACTTACACTGCTCGTTACGCTTGTACCTCCCTAAATTCAGCTGCTTACCTTCAACCATTAGCTTTCTATTTATTTTTTGCATCTTACTGACTTAGCGACTCTTCCCCCACGTTATCGGGACAACATAACTCCATCTCCATAGTACCTACTAAGAGTGGTTATCCTGAAGGTAAGCGATACAGCCCTCCAAGCCAGTGGCTATTTCGCAGCTTCCCAGCTGTTGTTTTGTTTGAGCTTCTGCTTTTCTGTGACTACTCGCTATTACAGTCTGTCCATCTCTCTGCACGCATAGAAAGGAGCACTAATTTTGTTGTCGCCTATTGTAGACATAGAGCCATAACACACTAGCTTAAATATTTGTGCCTATACTTCCCATATGTTGTGTACAATTCCATCTCTATGCACGCATAGAAGCGCGTATTAGTTTGTCGTCGCCTATTGTAGAAACAGAGTCAAACTACACTTTTTTAATTATTTGTGCCTATACTTCAATATATTATACACATCCCTATGCATGCTTTTAAGGGCACACTTGTTTATCTACTACCTATTTTGCACAGATAGAGTGTAAAGAATCTGATTTATTTGTACCTTTTCTTTTTAAATTTGTGTATTTGTGCTTGACTGTGCTTCACCATGCAAGGCTTATGTTAGTTAATGTTTGCAAATTTATATTCCAAAGCACAAAAGAGGCACACCACGATGATTCTTCAGGTTTTAATGAAAAATTAAAACATCAAACGAACAGCTGTAGAAAAGAGTGAGCACTTTCACGTTTTAACAAACGCTTCTTCAGACTTAAAATACATCTAAAATAATGTGTTCTTATATACTCACAGTTAATTGAATAATTGAGACAATTAAAATAATTCAAAATATATCACAGTCATCCCTTATTAAAGGTATATTGCTACATTAATAGCTTATATATTATATTATACTTTATCTTATAACTGTGTATATAATATTTGTATGCAAAACATATCAATTAAAAATAGACATTTTAAAATGACAATAAATAACAATAATAATATAATAAGAACATGTATATAGAAATAACTTCAAGGCAACTAAAAATTGGTATCCCACATTTAACTTTGTCATATAAAGCAAAATTGAATTCATCACTTGAGTGGTGTACCAGGATGATAAAATTATTAGACATGTACATATATGCATCTATTTATAATAAAAGTACATGTATAAAAATATAGCATACATAAATTAAACTGACTTACTTACTATAAAACATAGATATTAGTGACTATAAGGTCTCCCTTTTAGAAAAGGTTTAAGTGTTATTTTATCATTGAGGCCGTGGCCTCTGTGTGCTTGTAGCCTTAATATCCATTTATTTTCCTTCTCTTCAGTTAGGTTCTTTATGTCACCTAGTCTATTCGTCTTGTTAACTAACTCTAGTACTTGAAAGGTGAATTTATGCTTAGATCCTAGACTCAATACATGTCTGGCTAAAGCATTCCTGTCGTCCTCTCTATTTATGGCATATATATGCTCCCTAATTCTCTCTCGTAACGTTCTATTGGTTTTTCCTATATAGAATGATTTACATAATAGACACTTTGCCAAATATATCAAGTCTCTGGATCTACAATCAGCATATCTATCAAACTTAAAATTATTGCCATTGTCAGGATGTGTGAAACTATTTTCCTTTGCTATATAGCTACATTGATTACAGTGTCTGCATGGGAACGTACCTTTCCTTTGTGTTAAAGGAGCTGCCTTTATATTATTTTCATAGCAGAGTAATCTCTTAAGGGATTTCATGTTCTTATATGTGATATCAGGCCTATCACTTATAATATCTTTCAGCCTGTCATCTACCAATAACATTCCCCAATTATTGGTTAAAATATTTCTAATAGTATTATTCCTATTTGTAAAAAGGTATCACTATTCTATTCTTAGCTGTTCCTGTCTTAGTTATTTCTTATCCTATTACCATCTCTACTAGTTCTATGTAGGAATGGTCTACCCCTACCCTCTCTTTCCAAGGAATTATCTTGAAAAACTTTATTCAATACTTGTTTATCATATCCTCTGTTTAAAAATTCTTCTCTTAGTGTCTCACATTGTTCTTGATGTCTCATATCATCTGTTACTAACCTGCAGACCCTTAATGTCTGACCTTTAACTATATTACAATAAAGGTGCCTAGGGTGCATACTGTTGTAATGTAATAAATTATTCTTCTGACAAGGTTTTCTGAACAAATCTGTATTAATGGTGTTCTTATCTTTACTAATGAGAACATCCAAAAATTCTATCCTATCAAATGATTTGGAGCATTCAAATTTCAGAAAATCAGTGGTTCCATTTATATAAATTAAAAACAGATCCAATTCTTCAAGTGTACCACCCCACAGGAGAAACACATCATCCACAAAACGTTTATACAGCTTCATATTTTCTCTAAAAAGTGCATTTCCTAAAACATAAGTTGTTTCCCAGTATGCCATCACAAGGTTTGCATACGAATTAGCACAAGGTGTGCCCATCGCTACACCCTTTTGCTGTAAGTAATACTTATTATCATATAAAAAAACATTATTCTCAAGTACTAATTCTAGAATAAGCATCCATTGTATGACCTGATTATTAGGAATGTTATTCTCCAGTAGTAGCAACCTCACATATTCTATCCCTACCTGATTTGGTATGGATGTAAAAAGGGAAACAACATCTAAGGTAACCAGTAAGTCACTAGTGTAATCACTGTATGGATGTAAGTACTCTGCATAGCTGTATAAAAACTCCTCTGTATCTTTAATTATGGATTCATTGTTGTTCACTATCGGTTTGAACTGTTTCTCTAGATAAATAGACATAGGCTCAGTGGCCCAGCCTTTACCTGATACAACAGGTCTCATTGGAGGGTCATATAAATTTTTATCTATCTTCGGTAAACCTCTGAATGTTGGAATAACTGGTTTATCAACTAAAAAATACTTATACAGATTTTCATCTATTATGTTGCATAACAAGAAATCATATAGCATCTCAGGAACATTTTTAATCACTTTGTCTAAAGTCACAGCATTCAAACATTGATAGGTGTCTGTTTCTTTCAATAAATCTTTCATTTTGATGTTGTATGTTGTCTTATCTAGTACAAATTCTGAGCCCCCTTTATCTGCTTGTCTAATGACAATATCATCATTATTTTGTAAACTTCTTAGTGCTTCACGTTCAGCATGAGTTAAGTTATAAAACTCAGGTTTAGTATTAGTCATATTACTAGCTAATAAATCCCTTTCACAAGCTTTCTCAAAAGCTTCAAGTGCAGGGCATAACTGTGGTATAAACGTTGATGTTTTTTTAAAAACATTCACATCTTGCACATTTCCATTATCTGTAAACAATAGTTTCAAGCCTAGATTCCTGACAAACATTTTAACATCTATAATAACATCAGTAATATCAGCACTAGCAGCAGGTATGAAAGATAAACCCTTATCAAGTAGGGAAAGTTCATTCTCATTTAATTCATACCTGGAAATATTCACAGTTAGTCTCTCTGTATGGGACGCAGAACCTTCTTCTGGAATTCGAGCCTCTCTTCTGAGTTCTTCCTTTTCTTCACTCTGTTGTATGGTGACCATGCTTGTTTCCCTGCACTCTGTTGTACGGTGACCATGCTTGTTTCCCTTCACTCTGTTGTATGGTGACCATGCTTGTTTCCCTGCACTCTGTTGTACGGTGACCATGCTTGTTTCCCTGCACTCTGTTGTACGGTGACCATGCTTGTTTCCCTGCACTCTGTTGTACGGTGACCATGCTTGTTTCCCTGCACTCTGTTGTACGGTGACCGTGCTTGTTTCCCTGCACTCTGTTGTACGGTGACCATGCTTGTTTCCCTGCACTCTGTTGTACGGTGACCGTGCTTGTTTCCCTGCACTCTGTTGTACGGTGACCGTGCTTGTTTCCCTGCACTCTGTTGTACGGTGACCATGCTTGTTTCCCTGCACTCTGTTGTACGGTGACCATGCTTGTTTCCCTGCACTCTGTTGTACGGTGACCATGCTTGTTTCCCTGCACTCTGTTGTACGGTGACCATGCTTGTTTCCCTGCACTCTGTTGTATGGTGACCATGCTTGTTTCCCTGCACGCTGTTGTACGGTGACCATGCTTGTTTCCCTGCACTCTGTTGTACGGTGACCATGCTTGTTTCCCTGCACTCTGTTGTACGGTGACCGTGCTTGTTTCCCTGCACTCTGTTGTATGGTGACCATGCTTGTTTCCCTGCACTCTGTTGTACGGTGACCATGCTTGTTTCCCTGCACTCTGTTGTACGGTGACCATGCTTGTTTCCCTGCACTCTGTTGTATGGTGACCATGCTTGTTTCCCTGCAGCCCGTATGGGGAAGGGAAAAGAGTGATTGTCCTCATTCTCTATCAGGCTGTTGTCATCATATGAGATGCAGCCGTTGTTAATAGTTTTATTGGTACCTCTTGTATCTCTCAATTTTGGGCGGACATCAGCATTCGCTTCTACCTCCGCTGTAGATAATTCTGTTGTTCTATCGTGAAAAAATGGATTAATATCAGTCCCATTGATTGTATTCTTCTCTATATTTACTGTGGCACAAGTGGTAACCACTCTCGATTTAGGAATAGCGTTCAAACTAATGGAGCCGGTGGTAATGCTTCCAGATGACGTCAGCGTATTCGGTGTGTCTGTCTCTCCATTCTCATGAATATTCACGATTTCCTTTCTTCTCGCTGGTCTTTCAGTTGTATCATTGCCCTTAGCTCCTTTGGATATGGCATTGTTATTCTTCCAAACGTTCTCTCTCGGCCAAGAAAATATCTGGCCTCTCCTGAAATCGTTATAGTCTCTCTCAAGTTTTTTCATCTTGTCTGAATTTAACTTATTGCCAAGTATTTTCATAGAAGTAGTCAGATCTTTGAAGAAGTTTTCTATCCCATCCGAGTCAAGAAGAATTCTTAACTTCTTTTCGATCTCACTGATATCTTCCATTAGATTTATCTCTATCAGTTTGTATTGTTCTATTAACAATTTGATATACCCATAACTGGTTTCTAGGTTCAATTTCTGCCATTTCCCTAACAAGTCAGGGTATGTCATGCCAAAAGTCGGCATCTTAATAATTCTTAATCCCCTTGGGACTATTTTAAAGCTGAGGCATGCCTCCATGTGCTGCCTCTGCCATTGTATGTTTTTTAACTTGTGAAAATTATTTTCTATTCTTCTAGTTAGTTGCAATATTTCCATATTTGATGCTATATTAACAGTCTTGCTTCCATCTGTTGCTAAATCTTTAAGGGATAGTTTTAGCAACGGATTATCACTCATAATAAAAAGTTCATTCAGAATGTCATTACCAGTTCCAGGTTCCATGATAAAAGTTAATTTAAGAACCGTGTTCCAGTACCAGAGAGAACATATATACAGCTATGCAGAGTATTTGCACTCATACAGTGATTATACTAGTGATTTACTGGTTACCTTAGATGTTGTTTCCCTTTTTACATCCATACCAAATCAGGTAGGGATAGAGTATGTGAGGTTGCTACTACTGGAGAATAACATTCCTAATAATCAGGTCATACAATGGATGCTTATTCTAGAATTAGTACTTGAGAATAATGTTTTTTTATATGATAATAAGTATTACTTACAGCAAAAGGGTGTAGCGATGGGCACACCTTGTGCTAATTCGTATGCAAACCTTGTGATGGCATACTGGGAAACAACTTATGTTTTAGGAAATGCACTTTTTAGAGAAAATATGAAGCTGTATAAACGTTTTGTGGATGATGTGTTTCTCCTGTGGGGTGGTACAAGAATTGGATCTGTTTTTAATTTATATAAATGGAACCACTGATTTTCTGAAATTTGAATGCTCCAAATCATTTGATAGGATAGAATTTTTGGATGTTCTCATTAGTAAAGATAAGAACACCATTAATACAGATTTGTTCAGAAAACCTTGTCGGAAGAATAATTTATTACATTACAACAGTATGCACCCTAGGCACCTTTATTGTAATATAGTTAAAGGTCAGACATTAAGGGTCTGCAGGTTAGTAACAGATGATATGAGACATCAGGAACAATGTGAGACACTAAGAGAAGAATTCTTAAACAGAGGATATGATAAACAAGTATTAAATAAAGTTTTTCAAGATAATTCCTTGGAAAGAGAGGGTAGGGGTAGACCATTCCTACATAGAACTAGTAGAGATGGTAATAGGATAAAAAGAACTAAGACAGGAACAGCTAAGAATAGAATAGTGATACCTTTTTACAAATAGGAATAATATTATTAGAAATATTTTAACCAATAATTGGGGAATGTTATTGGTAGATGACAGGCTGAAAGATATTATAAGTAATAGGCCTGATATCACATATAAGAACATGAAATCCCTTAAGAGGTTACTCTGCTATGAAAATAATATAAAGGCAGCTCCTTTAACACAAAGGAAAGGTACGTTCCCATGCAGACACTGTAATCAATGTAGCTATATAGCAAAGGAAAATAGTTTCACACATCCTGACAATGGCAATAATTTTAAGTTTGATAGATATGCTGATTGTAGATCCAGAGACTTGATATATTTGGCAAAGTGTCTATTATGTAAATCATTCTATATAGGAAAAACCAATAGAACGTTACGAGAGAATTAGGAGCATATATATGCCATAAATAGAGAGGACGACAGGAATGCTTTAGCCAGACATGTATTGAGTCTAGGATCTAAGCATAAATTCACCTTTCAAGTACTAGAGTTAGTTAACAAGACGAATAGACTAGGTGACATAAAGAACCTAACTGAAGAGAAGGAAAATAAATGGATATTAAGGCTACAAGCACACAGAGGCCACGGCCTCAATGATAAAATAACACTTAAACCTTTTCTAAAAGGGAGACCTTATAGTCACTAATATCTATGTTTTATAGTAAGTAAGTCAGCTTAATTTATGTATGCTATATTTTTATACATGTACTTTTATTATAAATAGATGTATATATGTACATGTCTAATAATTTTATCATCCTGGTACACCACTCAAGTGATGAATTCAATTTTGCTTTATATGACAAAGTTAAATGTGGGATACCAATTTTTAGTTGCCTTGAAGTTATTTCTATATACATGTTCTTATTATATTATTATTGTTATTTATTGTCATTTTAAAATGTCTATTTTTAATAGATATGTTTTGCATAAAAATATTATATACACAGTTATAAGATAAAGTATAATATAATATATGAGCTATTAATGTAGCAATATACCTTTAATAAGGGATGACTGTGATATATTTTGAATTATTTTAATTGTCTCAATTATTCAATTAACTGTGAGTATATAAGAACACATTATTTTAGATGTATTTTAAGTCTGAAGAAGCGTTTGTTAAAACGTGAAAGCGCTCACTCTTTTCTACAGGTGTTCGTTTGATGTTTTAATTTTTCATTAAAACCTGAAGAATCATCGTGGTGTGCCTCTTTTGTGCTTTGGAATATAAACAGGATTTTTCTTGAGAGACACTTCATCCAGTACTGGTTTGTTTTTGCTGAATTAATGTTTGCAAATTTGTTTGTGCAGAAATCCACTCTCCTGGTATGTCTCATCATCGTGTAGTCTAATTGAATTTGTAACCTTGATTTGCTATGTGTTTTCCAGTACTGTTTTTATGTCCGTAGTATAACAGTGGCTGTAAACCAAGTTGTTTGAACCTTTGATACTGTAACCTCTTGTGTTCTACCTTAACTTACTGTGCTTTCCTGCCCTCTTCCTTCCAGACTTCATATAATCTTTCTTTCGTCTAAACTTTCCCCACTCTAACTCACTCTAGACTACTCCTCTCTGCCTCTACCTCACTTCCCTACTGCTTTATCTCCTTCTGAATGACCCTTTTCTGTTGCATATCATTAATTTATTACCTTTCTCTCCTCTTACAGCTTTCTATCAATCACGCTCAAGCTACCCCAGTCAGATTTCCTGACCAACTTTGTTCCTTGGTTCCCTACCTGTAAGGACCTTCTCTGGATCGTATGATACTCGGGCTACTGTCCTTCCTCCCTGCAAGAACCATATAGTAAATAGTGTATGTATGTAACTACTTGTATAACCATTGTCCCTCTGGCTGATGTTAGAGTGTGACACTGCGTGAGCTAGCCAGCAGCCCAGCACTGACCCAATCCTCCCTTGGCCACATTGACTTTCCCTTTCTTCCTCACCTAATGGTGCTTTTATCTATCTCTTGTTACCCATTTAGCCAGTAGATGGCAGCACCACCCCATTAACTAACTGTCTCCTCTATCTGATAGGTTCTTTACTTAAAACGACAGAAACAAATGTAAAAATAAAGCAAAGCTACATTTGACTAGTAACTGCTTCTTATACCTTGAGTATCCTATATTGGACTTCCACCCTTGACTCACCTCCCTGTCTCTTACCCTAGTGTCCACTCACCTTAGGTTTCTTACCTGTGTCTCTCTCTCCTATCCTTACTGATTGTTTTCCATAGTCTCGTCCTAGTCCTCTTCTCCTGGCTCTTCCCGCTTCGTTCGCCCTATGGGCTCACTCTGCTCCCCTACCCTGCCCCCAGTTCCCACCCGCCCCCACTATCTCTACATTTATATCTCCACAAACCCCTCCCACTCCAATTACACCCCTCACTTCGTGTCTCCACCTCTAACCCACCCATCAATTTACATAACCAAACCACTCCCACACAAACTAAACTTCATTCATACTAATAACTCCCTTCCATACCAACATAAAACCAACAACCATGTTAACCAAACCTTCCTCATCTATTATCCATCTACTACTACTACTAAGCCTAACCTATCTTTCCTACGTCACCGAACCCTTCCATTGCACACACTCCCCTCACTATCATATAACTAGCCCATTCCCAAAACAATTCATACACTCTTCCACCCTCATAAACCCTCACCTATACCCCTGCAACCCCTCCCTACTCTTCCACTTTAAACTTATATCCACCTACAAAAATATTAACCCTTGTGCTTCCTGCACTATTCTAGATAAATACACAACCCTAAAACCATATACCAAACACTCCAACTACCTTTATCTTTGTATTCACCAGGTCATAACCACCCTATTGTCAGGTGACATACACCCTAACCCAGGTCCATCTCCCTCAAATTTCTCAACAAACACACCCCCAAATTCCTCTACTTACACACCTTCATCCACAAAAACTATTACCTTCTCTGTGTTAAATGCCCAAAGTATATGTAACAAAATCCCTAACCTCCATGCCTGGCTTCTCCACAATAACCCAGACATACTATCAATATCTGAAACATGGCTACGACCCTCTATAAAAGACTCAGAAATAACCCCCCCTAACTATAATATCATCAGGAAAGATAGAACCCACAAAAAAGGAGGAGGTGTAGCCCTTGTCTATGGCTCCTCCTTCTCAGTTACTTATTATACTAAACCAGTTCCCCAATTTGCCAATGCCGAACTACTTCTAACACTACTCCATCTTAACAAGCATAAAACAATATGCTTAGCCTCCCTCTACATCCCTCCTGGTGATAACATGGCTACTCTTGAGGACATCTTCTCTTGGCTCTCCACCAACATTACTAATGAAATTATCATTCTCGGCGATGTTAACATTAACTGGTCCTCTATCCAATGCCCAACAAATCCTCAAAATATAAACCTTTATAATTTTCACCTGTTAATTGAGTCAATAACCAGACCTTCCAAAGACCATTCCTGTGGAAGCACCCTAGACTGGATTCTGGTATCACACCCTCACCTATTCTCAAGTAGCGGTACACTCCCTGACCCTCTCAGTGACCACTTTCCCACCTTTGCTCACCGTCACTCTACCTCTCTACAGCTTTCTCATACCACCATCTCTGTGCACTCCTTAAAGAACTTCAACCAAAACACCTTCTCTGAATTATTGAAACAATTCAATTGGAGTCCCCTACATACACTACCCCTAGATGAAGCTGTCACCTATTTTAATATATCATTTCTAAACCTCCTCGACTCCTTAGCTCCACTTAGAATAAAAAGAATTAAGAGCAAAACTCTCCCATGGTTAAAAAAAGATACCTTAGCTACCATGCGCCTTCGCAATAAAGCCTTGAAAAGCTACTATAAAGACAAAAACCCAGCCTCCCTAAATGAATACAAAACACTCCGCAACAGAGTCAAAAAACTTATCAATTCTGACCGCAGATCCTACTATATTACCCTCCAAAATAATCATAAGACTAACCCAAAAAAGTTCTGGAATAGTATCTCCTCCCTCTTCAACCCTGGCAAAAAGGAAAACCCACAACCAGATGAAAATATTAGTGATACCAATCTCGCCTTCCAATTTAACAGCTTCTTTATTGATTCCATATCTAAATTAACATCTTCATTTTCTTATAACTCGACTCCTCCAGCTACAACTCCTACTTCCACTTCCAATCTTTAATGCTTGTCCTCTGACCACCGTCTCTTCTCCCCCAAACCCATACCCATATGTACTATAAAAAAAATTGCTTCTTAAATTAAAACCTTGCTCTAATGCTCCCAACAACTTCCCTTCGTTCTTCCTAAAGACAGCTACTGAAGCCATAGCATACCCAATTTGCATACTTTTAAATCTGTCCATCCAAGAAAGTTATGCACCCCAAATCTGGAAAAAAGCTTACATCATTCCCCTCCACAAAGGAGGCAACAACAATGCCATTTCCAACTTCAGACCAATTGCCATCTTATCCCCCATCTCTAAACTACTAGAAAAATGCATACACATACAACTGCTACCTTACCTCACCAATAATCACCTATTAACTCCAACACAACATGGATTTCGACCTGGTCATAGCACTACTACTGCTCTTCTCTCCTTCCTTGAAACTGTAAATAAAGCCAGAGACTCCAACTATATTGTCTCTACTCTCCTCCTAGACCTTTCTAAGGCCTTCGGCACCATCTCCCACTCCCTGTTACTCAACAAACTCTCTAACCTACATCTTTCCCCCTCTTGCATCAGTTGGTTTTCTAGTTACCTCTCCAATCGGCAGCAATCTGTTAAATGGAATAAATCCACCTCCTCTTACCTCAACACTGTCACTGGCGTACCTCAAGGCTCCATATTAGGTCCATTATTATTCAATATCTTCATTAATGACTTCCACCACAATATCCCAAATGCTAAAATAGTCCAATACGCTGATGACTCTACCATTATCTGTGCTGCAAACTCTATTCCCTCCCTCAAAAAAATAACTCAGGATGCCTTCACAACCACTGAAAAATGGATGCATGATAATCATCTTGCTCTCAATCCATCTAAAACCAAACTGATACTATTCACCCCATCAAAAAGCATAACTATTGACAAAAACTCTTTCCTCATAACCAGTCAAAATAATACATCCCTAGAAATTGTCTCCAATGTCAAACTGCTAGGAGCTCTCATTGATAATCAGCTCACATTTGATTCCCATATACAAACAAACATTAAAAAAACACATCAGAAACTTGGTATGTTCTACCGGCACACACGCTTCCTCTCCCCTTCTACCAGATTCCTCCTATCTACCACATACCTCATCCCCTCTCTACTATATGGTGCCCCACTACTAACCAACCTTAAATCCTCTACCAAAACAAAACTTTCTTCCTGCTACAACAAAATCGCTAAATTCGCCTCTGGCCATAGATCCTCCTCTCACTACTGTACGGCCCTCCACAAACTGAATTGGCTAGAGCTCCCAAACTATCTTTCTTACACTCAACTAACTCAAGCTCATAAGCTCATCTTTAAGCCCTCACTCTGCCCCTCTCTCTCCTCAGCCTTCACCATGCACCATCCTAATAGACCCCTTAGAACCAGCACTCAGAACCTACATGAACTCCATAAACCTACCCGTCCAGCAGGTAAACTCTTACTTTCCTTTGCCCTGGCCCGCCTCTGGAACTCCCTCCCATCACATATCCGTATTACCAGCAGCCTTCCTATCTTTAAATTTCTCCTCCATTCACACCTATCTTCTCACTGGGAATGCTCCTGTACCCACCCTGCATAAATTCCTCCAGCTACTACACACTCCTTATTCTATAATCCCTTCCCTTCCATAGGAACACTCCTACTATAGTCAACCACTTATGTAAATACTATCTGTGCACACGTACTAACTAAAATTCTTAACTAATACTTTCTCTCCTTACATTTACTAGTGAATATAGAAATTAAAAATTGTAAACTTATTTGTTATTCTTGTATTGCAGTTCTGTTGCTTTTCCTGTTTTTCTTAATACTATCTTGTGCTTACATGTACTACTGTGATACTTATCAAACAGTAGATGTTATGTTCTACCTATTATATTTTACTTTAAGTTAGATGTTATGTTCTACTTATTATAATTTACTTTATTCTTATTTGTATTTTTGATATTTTGTTTTTGATATTGTATCTTTGGAGCTTTTCTCCCCAGGACTCCATTGAAAATGGGCTCATTCGGTCCAATGGATTATCCTGGCAAACAAACTTCAAATAAATAAATAATAAATAATAATAAATAAATATTGTCTTTCTGTCTGGAGCTTTTCTCCTTGGGCCTCCATTGAAAATGGGCTACCTTGGCCCAATGGACTTTCCCATTTAACAAACTGAAATAAATAAATAGCTATGGTTCTTTCCCAATTCCCTCCTGCACATTCCTACATTGCTTTTCATTTTCTTTCCTCTGCTTGCCCTCCCATTTCACCACTTTCCTATCTACCCCATTTTCACACCTTTAATCATGTCAAAAATAAAATCACACACCACATACTGTACATAAATAAGAAATCCCCCAATAAAGCCTTTCAATTTTTGTCCCCTGCATTTGAGTGGAGTTTGACATTTCTCACCAAATCTCACAAATGCCGAGTGATGGTGAAAAGCTCTTCAAATCCTATGGCATGCTGTGGTATCTTTGTGCAATGCTGCTTAAACTCACTCTGCTAAGAACACACACTGGTAAAGTAGAATATAGGCAAAAAAAATGTTTCTTTAGACTGATAACCGCATAAATATGTAACTTCATATGTGTGCCATTGACATAAATCACTTCAGTGCTATTTGTTTTTATACAGTACTTCACTGTAGCCATTCCCTCTCACATTTCCAATAATTATCACATGTAATTATTTAACTACATCATGAATACATATTTGGATTCAAACCCTGTATCATCTGTGCTCAAAATAGGAACTCTGTGCTGTTATACCTGCTGCTATAGAGTCAGCAAGGCAGCAAATGTGGTTCTTTTACTCAGTTCTGATTAAAAGTGCTGACTGCCATGCCTGTCTGCTTAGTGTCTTTGCACGGAGGAAAGCAAACCACTAAAACTGCTATACTTTTCTCAGTGAAGCAGACCCATGTTTGTTTGTCACTTAACTACATGCAAATGAGAAAAACAGTATAAATACTTTTTTCAGGTTATACAATTTATGACACAACACTTCTGATATGAACTAGTTATGAACACCATGGTATGCAAGCTGCATCTACCATAACTAGTATGGATAGGTGCTCCCCAAGTTCAAGTAGGAGTCCTTAAATAAATATCTTGCATACACAAGCACTTTGCCATCAATCATGCAAACCAGTTGCTCAGAGGTGCACTATGTTTAGTGCTTATTAGCATGTAGCACTTATGTTTACTGCCCAATTAGTCTTCATCCCATTAAAGATCATGTAAAAACACAACCAAAGGGAAGACACTTTTTAAGGACTTATTTACACTTAGTCATGTATTACCTGCACCCATGCACATGAAACTTGATATATCAGAACTTGTTCTCAAATGCCAACTACACTACAGAAATAAATAGCAAAATTGCATTGTTGCATAGCATGCATGCCTTTATAATGACAATAGACATTCAGATTTTCGTATACATGTATTAATGTGGACAGCAATTCTTCACAAATATGAACATAGAAATATGATAATAAAGATGATGTGTCTGTATGTAGCAATTTAATTGTGTAATGTAAACAACATACTGGGAACGGCTGCATATGTCTTATTTCTGCTACATGCATTCCTGACAGCTTTTTGCATCTATTTTGAAAAGCTGTCTGTTATAGTATAGCTGCACATTGGGAACACAACAGGAAATACACACTCCATAATTTGCACACCACTCTCATAATGGGATATGTTAACCAGATCATATAATGATGATGGCGTAATTTATAAGATCACTAGACTAAGCAAAAACATTCTTTAGAGGTGTTGCAGTCATTATATTCTGTGTTTTGAAGATGGGAGAAAAATACTTACATGTGCATTAAATTAGCACAGCAGCCACACACATTGTGTGTGTGTGTGTGTGTGTGTGTGTGTGTGTGTGTGTGTGTATGTATCTATGTATGTGTAAATCTGTGTGTGTTTAGTCAGAGAAACATCAATCTGTATCCTACTATAATCAATCTGGTCCCATGCAGAACTAATATCTTGATAGTTGTACATGTCTACTCAGCCATTTCATACAAGCCTCCCAACATATTCTCACAAACATCCAATGAAGTTGTCATCCACTACACATTATACAGCAGCAGTGTAAAATTTAGACTTTTGCCATGGCACATGCATTAACGGTTGAGTTCTCCAGCTGGTGTATGTTGTTAGGTAGGGGTTCTAATCTCAGTAGAGTCAACTAGTGTGTGTAGTCATAAAAATGTAAGTGTATTTCCTACTGTCAGCAATCAAGTCCCATGGTGAACAAATAATTATCAGCAATTTCATACAGACTTTCCAGCATCTTCTTTCAAACATCCATTGTAAATAGGTAGGGGTTCTATTTTCACTGTGGTCAACTAATATGCCTGTGTGACTTGATTGGCATTCAAGTGACTATTTTAGACCAGCATGTGAGCCACTGCTACTACCATCCTCTTCTCACCAGACACTGCTGATGTCATCAGCTATACAGTGTTGTGTGACACTATAAAAGCCATACTTGTGCAATTACACTTGCATTATGCACTGTGTTCTGTAAATAGGTAGGGGTTGTACTCACTGCAGTCAACTGGTGCGTGCATCTGTTTGTGTACACTTGGTTGACATTCAAGAGGCCATTTTAGACCGACATGTGAGACACTACTACTATCACCTTCTTCTCAACAGACACTGTTGATGTCATCAGCTGTAGTGTTGTCTGACAAAAAGAAAGACAGAATTGTGCTGTGGTGCTTGCATTAAGTACTGTGCTCTGTAAATAGTTATGTAGAGGTACTATTCTCACCCAGGTCAACAGGCGTGTACGTGCAGGCAACAATCACTATGGTGACAATTTTAGAATGACATGCGAGTCCACAGCTATGTCAGTCACTCCTTCCAACATATTCTTGTAAAAAACACTGATGGTGTCATCCTGTATAACATTCATAATGATAGTATTCAAGACAAGGCTGTGCTTTGGCAGCAACATTAAGTACTGTGTTTTCAAGCTACTTTTATGTAGATATATAGGGGTTCTAATCTGACAGTAACCAGCTGGAGTGTGTATACACCCAAATATTACTTTTGAGACACTTATACACAGGGATATGCCTCCACATCTATGTCAGACACTCCTCCCGACATGTTCTCAACATACAATGATGTTATTATACTCCATAAAGTGTAGTGTATCAGTGGGATGCTGGTGTTACATTGCTTGACATTCATCTTTTATACCTACGTAGGAATAATCTTTAAATCAGGCCCATATGTGTGGCCAGTGGTGCATTATGGTCATTGTATGATCTTTGGAATCTCTCTTTGACTACAACTTAGGAGAACCTTTATCATTGCCCCATGCATCCACCATCTTCTTTTTTCTTCTGGCCGCATGACATCCTTCATGCAGAGGAGTGGAGGATGCCCTTATGTCGAATATGCATACACACATCACAAAACAGAGTCCTTCCATGAGCCTCTTCAAGCCATGTCCAGATCACCGCATGTGTGATTAATTCTGTCATGGTGTGGTGCATGTGTCCAATATGGACAGTGGCAGTATGTAATGCAATCCAACAAATACACACATACACACAACAGTCTTACTATATGAGTTTGTTTTAAATGGTTCAATAATTTGATGTTTGACCATTAGCTTAATAACATCCTATGATCCTATGAACATTTGACATGTCAATGTTGCTATCATTGACATTTGCAATATTGAGGTGCGGATGTACAGCATGGCTACATGAGGGTAGTGTAATCTATGATGTGAGCTAAAGTATTTATGGCCGCTGCTGCCATTTCATTACACACTCCTATAACAGCTGTAGTGATATGCCTCCTGAGAATTGATGACATTGTATGATACACTTTTATGTACATTGTTGGCTTATTAGGACACGTGTCATTGTAGTAGAGCAGATTGACATTCTACAAAGTTCTCATTTCACCATCACAGTAACACTTGCAGTATGGCACAGGTGTGCATGTCTCTACCTCATCAATCTAAATTCATACTGATTATATGTGCACATAAGTCTTGTTTCATCCACATGTTGTAATGCTGTGATATACACAAAAATAGCACATGTTTTGATTCAATTTCAACCTTGTGGAATTCATTGTATGTGCAGTTATGTTGCTATTCCCAAGGATTATTGAGCTGGTCAGTAGCACCATTGTGTGACTATTAACATTTGTGTCAGGAAATGTTCTGCATGAGCCACAAACAACTGATTTGTAATATGTCCTTATGTGGAATCAGGTCACTCAACCACATCTTTTCCATGAAACACATATATGCATATGTTGTGCAATTGATGTAATTATGTGACCTTGGTACAGTTGTATGACTGTGCATACAGTACCAGTGTGTGGAATGTGTTACATAACCAAGGCTATATTTGGAGGGGTTTTCACAAATAATTTATTTCAATAACTGTGAAATGATAAGGGGAATAAACAGCTAAGAACAGAACTCTTTGTGAATGCCACCAGCCATACTCAACCGGAGAAAATAGACAATCTGCTAGCTGAGAGTTTGTCTCAGACTTCACCCCCCCCCAATCTGCACTGGCCATCAGCCAAAGTATACATGCAATTATTACTCAGTTTATTTTCTTAGGAGGGCAGCTCATCTGTGTATCCTCTAAGGCTAATAACACAGAATCAATGGGCACTGACAACATCGCAGGTTGCCTATAGCATGACTTAAAACCTGACCTACAAGACACAGTTGGACCCCTAATGCAACACAGCCAGCAGACAGCCTATGTTCTTGTAGAAGGGTCTACAGCAACAGTCATCCGGCTGACCCGGGGTGGACCATCAGCTAATGCAGAGACTTATAGACCCATATTCCTAACTCTCATCTGTGAGACAGACTAACGAGTCATCATTGCCCTTATCAAAAAGGACAAAAGTAATCTCATGACTGTGTACCAAACCCGTATTTGATTTTTTAAGGTTAAAATTATGTCTGTTACATCTGTTTGATGTCTTCAAGAAGTTCACCAAGGGCATGCATGAGAAAAACACTATCATCCAACACAACTTGACCTGGCCAAGGAATTTGACACAAATCCACACACAGATATTGCAGAGAAACTGTCTCAAGTGGGCACAAACACCTGCATCACCAAATGGGTAGAGAAATGGATCACATACATGACAGATAATGTTGGTAATGTCAATGTGTGTGAAGACACCTCTATCTAGAGTCTAGTGAACAGGTCCATACCTCAGAATTTTATACTAGGCCCTTTTCTGTTCAATATTTAAGTCTCAGAAGTCAAGACTGACTTACACATCCTTTGTCTAACCAGCTTTGTGGAGGATTGCAAATTGTGGACAATCATTGAATCCTAGATTTGTCTTGGTATATGCAGACAGTCTTAACAAACACAAAGGATTGTTGTGAGAGCCATGGAGGCACAATAGATGAAAACAGTCATTGGGATTATGAAAGCAAACACACAAAATAACTACAATATAGATAGCACATCCCTATGAGCAGACCAAGTGATATGTGGTCTGTGTACTCGGGTAGATAGTAATCAGAAGTTCTACCACCATGTGCCTACAGTGGTGGCTAATCCCCTGTATTTAGCACAACTCCTGAGTATGTGCAGGACATCAACTTCAAAGGGCATTATAGTCTCACTGTTCTAAGCCCGCATCAAACCAATAATTGAGTACAATGCACCCTTTTGTGTGCACGTCCCAATACATCTTTCAGGGATGATTTACTCAAGTGTATCACTTTTGTCACAGTGATCTCCCACACATCTTGTCGGTCATATGGAAGTATTATTTTTGATGCATAACCATTAGGCATTGACAGTGCAGAACTCCCTTCAAGGTGTTATACACTATGCATGTGCGATACATGTTCCTGTGATGCACACAGTAAATACATAGCTGATTGACAGCATTAATGGCATGGGTTACATTCATGCAGGTGTGGATTGTGGCATATATATGCTATGCAAACTTGTCAGCTATCCAGGATTGCTCATAAATTTAAACTTCACGTGAACCAGTGTCCTTCTTAACCCTCAGAAAGATAATCATTTTTTAGGAAGGTGTGCTTGAAATCATGAAAGTTGTACAAGTGTGTTCTTACAGAACCATGTATAATAACTCACAATCACGTATTTTATGTCATATGTTATTGATGGTGGTATTATTCTGATACTGTCCATGATTGTGCATGCTTCTGTCTACTGTTGTCCATGAGCCTGTTGCTATGTGTACTGATTGGTTGAGACCACTGTTGACATTTCAGTCATATTCAAGCAATTAATTTTGCACATCTTCACAATATGCACCTACTTCCTATTGTATATACCATCCTTGATAAATGTCCTGTCCAGTGATCATGTCAGGATGTTTATATCACAAAACGTCTTCTCCATTGATATGTGACCTTGTGTTACATTTACGTAATATACAATAAATGCGTAATGATATGACTATAACCACACAGGAGGTGTAAACAGCAGTACATACTGCATCATGTAGATATGTGATTACTGCTCATGCTACAACCATCTTGTATTTGTGGTATATGCACTATAACATGCCCTCACGGCTCATGCTACAACTATCTTGTCTTTGTGGTGTATGCACTATAACATGCCCCCACGGCTCATGCTACAACTATCTTGTCTTTGTGGTGTATGCACTATAACATGCCCCCACGGCTCATGCTACAACTATCTTGTCTTTGTGGTGTATGCACTATAACATGCCCCCACGGCTCTTGCTACAACTATCTTGTCTTTGTGGTGTATGCACTATAATATGCCCTCACGGCTCATGCTACAACTATCTTGTCTTTGTGTTGTATGCACTATAACATGTCCTCACGGCTCATGCTACAACTATCTTGTCTTTCTGGTGTATGCATTATAACATGCCGTCACGGCTCATGCTACAACTATCTTGTCTTTGTGGTGTATGCACTATAACATGCCGTCACGGCTCGTGCTACAACTATCTTGTCTCTGTGGTGTATGCACTATAACATGCCATCATGGCTCATGCTACAACTATCATGTCTTTGTGGTGTATGCACTATAACATGCCCTCACGGCTCTTGCTACAACTATCTTGTCTTTGTGGTGTATGCACTATAATATGCCCTCATGGCTCATGCTACAACTATCTTGTATTTGTGTTGTATGCACTATAACATGTCCTCACGGCTCATGCTACAACTATCTTGTCTTTCTGGTGTATGCATTATAACATGCCGTCACGGCTCATGCTACAACTATCTTGTCTTTGTGGTGTATGCACTATAACATGCCGTCACGGCTCGTGCTACAACTATCTTGTCTCTGTGGTGTATGCACTATAACATGCCATCATGGCTCATGCTACAACTATCATGTCTTTGTGGTGTATGCACTATAACATGCCGTCACGGCTCATGCTACAACTATCTTGTCTTTGTGGTGTATGCACTATAACATGCCCTCATGGCTCATGCTACAACTATCTTGTATTTGTGGTGTATGCACTATAACATGCCCTCATCTACTGTCCTTTGCGATATTTCAGCTGTTCTCTTCCCCTTGACCATTCCTACAATTCATGTGTGTAACCCTTTTCAATACATATCCTTCCACAGAATAATTATTTATGATGCAATCTATGTACCCTTGCTGATCACTAACAAAACTTTTATTCAGTATGCCTAAAACAGGTTTGCACACTACTCTGCACTGACCACACTGTCCTGTAATATGTTAGAACTTTCTATGTTGCTTAATATTATGCCCTGGTAGTTATTGTGACTGTCTGCACAATCCCGCAGAACTAGTCTGATTGTAGGTAAACAGGTTTGTATGTCTGCAGGTGTTTGTGCTGCTTTACCCTGTTTCCTGCCCAGCAATATTGTTACAGGTTGTGAAACTGTGCTTGTGTTCATGTAAGTGCAATGTGTGGCATGCATGTACAATTAGCACTGCTGCTCATCACGCTAGCAAGTAAACTCCAGTAGGCTTTGCGCTAAGCCTACATGGAGTTTATTGAGTTCCCAGGCTTGTCTGTAGGCTTTTTCCCAGAGACATATTTCTGCTTTGGCAGTAGCATCTGATAGAATTTCAACAGTGTGTTGCCACCACTGTTGCTAGAATCTAGTGTTATAAACAGAACCAATAGGGTGGTCTGAAGTAGTAAAAGTGACTTGGGATGTATCAGGGGAAATAGTAGAAGGGTTATCTTTGAGCCATTTTCTCACTACTAGCTCAACTAGAGAGGGTGGGCAATCTTTTTCATAAGAAACTAAATGGTCATAAGGCAGAAGGGGAGCCGAAGGAATCGGGGTCCAGTCATCATCAGAAGAATCAGGTTGAGTTTTCTTTAATTTTTCTCATTGACTTAAGATTAAAGTCTCCAGGCACAACAAATTATCTCCTGTACATTTCTGTAATGTACTGACTGTTCTATTAGCTGCCTGCAGCTGTGTTTTTCATCTAGCAGATTTATATTTTAACTTCTAATTATAAATTCCCTTTCCTTATTCTAGGATTCTTCTTGCCAGCCATTAAAGTGTATGTTGTTCCCTTTTTGTTTGAGTTTCTGTTTAAGATGTTCTAAAATACCACTAGCTATAGTTATAGCTGTCTCATCCATATTTATTAAGCATATTTCTAACTGTTGTTCCAAGCACAAGCTCTTTTAATCCATCCACACCAGCAGCCATTGTAATCTTGATACTATGGAAACGTTACCTACTCGCATATGGCAAAATGCCCTCTCATATAAATGATGAAACCCACTCTCTAATGTAGGTATATAATAAGACCCGCTCTCATGAATATATACTGAAACCCACTATCACATAAATGTATAATGTAACACGCTCTCATACAAGGACCATTTCTAATACACTAATTACTAATTAATTGAAATGATCATGTTAGAAAACTTACCTATAGAGATTTCAAACTCTGCTGATGGTGAGTAAATACACCTGACAGAAAAAGCTATCAGACATGGGCCCAAGGCATGATTTATGTTGTAGCAACTCACAGATGACTCAAAATCCAAGACTTCATGGCACCAAACTGTTATTGTCATAAATAACTTCAATCAGCACAGTACTGTGGAGGAGAATGATTTCCTTTATTGTAAAAGAATGCATGCACGTGGGAGACTAAACACTCAAGGGTGTGTTTCCCACAGCAAAGAAAGTGCAGTCTTTTTGTAGTATAAAACTTTATGAAAAAAAAAGTTCTATTTGCAATTTATGTTGCGTTCTCTACATTGTGTAACTAGATAGGTAGGTGGTTTGAATCCAGCCAAGACTGACTACTTGAGTGTGTGTCTCCCTTGTGCTAGGAAGGAATGGCTTCACCCACTGATATAATATGTATCTCCATAGTGGAAGTGATATCTCCTAACAATTTTATTCCCTTTTATCACAAATATCACTGTTGCCAAACAATGGCAATGTCATCCTTCCAAATGCTCACTGCCATACTTGTATATAAATGTCTTGTGTAGTGCTTTTGATTCACGCAATGTCCTCCGGTTTGTGATTTTAATTAGTCAGTTCGAACCCAGACATTAATCTATAGACTCAGTTGTGTGAATGTAAATGTAGGTAGAAATGGGGTCACCCACATATCTGATGTATAGCCAGAGAGGACTCTTTCACTCCTTTCTGTTCATTTTAGCACAGACAACCACTTTGTTAAACAGCAATGAACCCATTTGTTGAAATATGATTTATCTCAACCCTGTAGTAAGCCGTCTCTTATGGTGTCAGGAAATGACACATTATTCTGTAGCTTGTTAGCTTACTAAGCCATGAGTTTGAATCCAGTATTATCTACATATTGTGCACATATGTGTTTTTGCAGTCACAGAGGTGAATGCATTATGCAACATGTGGTTGGATACATGTACCATCATGCAAGATTTTGTGACAAAGAGACAGATGATATCACTCTTTCAATCAGTTTAAGGATACACATTTGCCCTGCAGAACTAAGATGATGTAATATCTTCAAAAAGACCCCGCCTCTTATTTGCTGTAAAGCTTCTCCTGTGGCACATGCAGTTAAGGCAATATCCCATAGTTTTAATAGTCAGATAGGTAGGTGTTTGAAATCCAGTGACTGATTAGTATTTGTGCCTGACATTTCTGCTAGCCATGAATTACATCCATTTACTTCTCAGAAGTCAAGGCTGATGTCAGTGGTCTCTGGCTGACTAAATTTGTATATGATTGCAAATTAGGAGCTGTCATTGAATCTCATACTGACACAAACGTTCTGCAGGAGGGCTGACACAGACAAACAACTGGTGTCAGAGCCATGAACTAAACCTAAATGCCAAGAAATGCATAATAGTAGCCTTTGGGAAGTCATCCATCCCTGGTAACTATCATATTGACAACACACCCTTTAGAGTTCACTTAGTAGTCAGGGACTTAGGGACCGACATAGATAGTAATCTAGCCTTTGATCATCACGTGTCTACAGTGGTGAGGAAATCATTCTATGTTGCGCAACTTATAAACAAAGGTATGGCATCTAAGTCCAAGGAAGTCATTGTTCCACTGTATTTGGCATTTATCAGACCTATCATTGAGTACAATACCCCTTTTGGTATGTACCTAACCAGGCATATTCAACAACTGGAATGTCCACAGAGGTTCCTCACTAAAGGAATACAGGGCATAAGTAATATGTCCTATGATGAATGCTTTAAGGCCCTATCCCTGTATTCTGTCTCCTACAGGCTTTTGAGGGGAGATCTATGCCTGGCATACAGGGCATTGTCAGGCCCCACTCTGATGGACCTCCTGCATATCCACAAAACAAACAGTACCAGAATTACCCATTCTAAAGACTTAAACCTTGCCTGTGATATAAATAGGACCTGCTGGAGAGATAGGTATGTATCCTAAAGACTACCCTGTCTTTAGAACAGGCTCCCCATACATGTGAAGCAGAGTTCCTCCCTAACCCAATTCAAAATCAACTTGGACAATTGGATGGGAAACTGGAAATTCATCCCTGGTTTAGCACCTATTTCTTTAATGGACACAGGTAACCTGTAAATGGTTAATCTCACAGGCCCATGCTTACACTTATCAAAGGTATCAGAACTTGTCAAAGATTTGAGATGCATGGCTAGGCTTAAAAAGGCCCTTGTGGTCATTAGCCTAGTAAACACCTATGAACCTATGAACATTAACCTGCCCAAGCAACAAGGACCTCCGAAGCTGAAACACAAACACCACCCCCAAACACAACCAAAGCGTGACATAGTTCACAACACCAGCGTGCCACCCAACAGCATCCCCTAAGGCAAGACAACGTACCCAACACTTTAGTCATAGGTGACTCTATAGTCAAGCACACTGATGTCCCACTCACCAGACTGAACAAAGAGAAAATTACAGTTAGCTGCCTGTCGGGTGCCAGGCTCCACCACATAACGCATGCACTCAAGTCCTTCCACAACAGGTACAAATATGACTCTGTCATTGCCCATGTTGGAGTGAATGACTTGAGACATACCTACCTGGACTACATGAAAAGAGACATGGAAGAGCTATCGGATCATGTAGCCCAGGCAGGTATGACCCTAGCCCTGAGTAGCATCCTGCCATCACCCAGAATGACACCACAGTATAAGGACAAAATGATTGACTTCAATAATTGGCTAAGCTTATGGTGTCATTCAAAGGGGATCTGTCTGCATGGGATGCATGATTGACAAACCACAATGCTTTGCAAGAGATGGTTTGCACCTGTCGCCCCTGGGATTCAGGTCACTGGCTAAGGCTCTTGCCACCCTTATAGTGCCTTTTTTAGGCAAGGTTCAAAGGACAAAACTACCACCATAATGGGTACAAGCAAGCAAAATCTGAAGGTAATGCTACTCAATGCTAGAAGTCTAAACCTCAAGATGGATTCTCTTGAGGCTCTCCTAAAAACGGAGAACATTGATATCTATGCAGTAATGGAGACCTGGTTCACAGCTCCAAAGAGCGCCCCTGCAATACCAGGCTACAACTCATACCACACTTTTCGGCCACCAAACCAGGACCGAAACACTAATGGTGGAGGAGTGTCCATATTCACCAAGGATATTCACACCTCCACGCTGGTTGCCCAACACAATGCATCTGAAATTCTCCAGGTGCAACTAACACTAGGTAAGACTGCAATTCAAATTGTAGCTTGCTACAGATCCCCCACCATGCCACAAGGTTCTCACTACTATGCTGGAAAATATTAAGATGCAACCAAACAAGCTAATACTGGGTGATTTCAGCTACCCTGCTATTAACTGGGAAAACTACTGCTGTACCAACACCTTTGCTCAACGGTTCTTGGAATTCATAAATTCCAACACCCTAGAGCAAATAATTCATAGCCCCACCAAGGGTACCAATATTCTAGACCTGCTCATTACCAACATGGGAGATCAATGCTTCACACCAGTGATCACCCCCTCATTGGTCAGATCAGACCATAAGCTAATCACCCTTGACATCCCTATCCCACCGCACTCCCTTTAAGGAAACCTCCAAAAAAAACTTCTCCAAAGCCAACTTCATGGTTCTCAAGTCAGAAGTAACAAACTTCATGACACCCATGCATATGGGAACTGGAAGTTCAACTGCTGAATCCTACACTAAGGTGCTGTACAAGCACATTCACTCGTGCATGGACCGAGCCATCGCAAATAGAACCAAGACACTGTCCTCTAAAAAAAGGAAGCCAATCTGGTGGTCCCCTGCCATAAACAAGCTGTACAACAGAAGGAAGAAATTGTTGCAGAAAAGAGGAAGAACTCAGGATTCAAAAAACTCCCCTCACCAGCCTCAGTAGAAAGCTAAGATCCCTCATCAAATCTTCCAAATCTAGTTACAAAAACAAAGTTGCCAAAGATTCCAAAGAGAGCCACAAGGCATTCTATAGCTATGTCAAGAATCTAAATGGCAATACTCAGATCTGCTCCGAGTTACAGCAGAATGGCACTAGATATACTGATCCCAAGAATATTGCCAATATCCTGGGAGATTTAGTGGCAACTTCACCCCCCCTCTCACCCACTAATGGGGCCATCTCACTACCAAAAGAATGGCAAATTTTGGTGATCATGGCAACTCGGGTAAAAAAACGCACTCTCCAAAGCCAAGAATACAGCATCCATGGGACCAGACAACATCCCGGGCTGTGTACTGCATGAACTACAAAATGAACTGGCACCTCACCTATGTGTCATGTTTAATCATAGCCTCACCTCAGGCTTCGTGCCCACAGAGTGGCGCACAGCTACAGTCATCCCACTCCACAAGGGGGGGGGGGGATCCACTTTGGATCCCAGGAACTACCATACCTTCAGTTTGATGAGCCTGATCTGCAAGGACATGGAATGTATTATCATGGAACTTATAAACAAAGACACTGGAAACCTTCAAACACTGGACCCCACCCAGTTTGGGTTTGTGAAGGGATGATCTTGCCTCCTGAACCTGATCGACTTCTTTGAATCAGTCATCAGAGCGGTGGACGAGGGTAAGATAGTTCACACAGCCTACTTGGACCTTGCCAAAGCTTTCAACACTATCCCCCACTCTGGAATCATAGATAAACTTACTAAGCTGGGCATTAATCCCTACATCACTTGATGGGTTTCACAATGGCTTACTGACAAAACACACACTTTAAAAGTAGCCAACTCTAAATCCATTTCCAGACAAGTGGTGTACCATAGGGTTCTGTCCTGGGACCACTCTTGTTTGGCATCCTATTCTCTGAAGTACAGACCAACACTAAGGGACTCTGGCTTACAAAGTTCGCAGATGACTGCAAGCTGGGAGCCATTACTGAATCCCCAAATGATGTGGATATACTACGAAAGTGCCTTACCGAAACAGATGCCTGGTGCCAGACCCATGGGCTCAAGCTAAATGACAAAAAATATAGTTGTTCCCTTTGGGAAAAAACACGTACCTATGAACTACCACATAGGTGGCAGTGCACTAAACACCAAAAGTGTGATGAGACCTAGGGACACAGGTGGACAGTGGTCTCAGCTTTGATAACCACATAGCCAGAACAGTTAGAAAATCCTTCTACGTGGCACACCTCATCACTAAGGGCTTTTCATCCAGAAAAAAGGAGGTCATTGTCCCTCTGTACTCATCCCTCATTAGACCCATTATAGAATACAACACCCCATTTGGTATGTACCTCATAAGACAGCTGCAAAAAGAATCACAGGCCTAAAACAGATGCCTTATGCTGACCATCTAAAGAAACTCCAGCTATACTATGTCACATATCACCTACTCAGAGGTGATCTCTGCCTAACATGTGCACAAACTGGCTACTAATAAGCAAGTCAATGTGAAGACACACTCCCAACCTTAATAAACGTTGCTGTCTCTTCTCTCCTTCACTTTACAGGTAGAGTTTGAATTATTACTTACCCCCTCTGAGGCCTTCACTGATAGATTTCCACTGATTGCATCTCTGGTTTTGCTGGTTTCTTTGCATTCAACCTGGTTTATATCCCATGTGCTATCCCCCTCCCTCAATACTAAGTCTATATTAGAATCCTGCTAAGCATGGAGCCATCTTTAAATTACTAGTCTCCCACCAGGACACAAGTGCTCTTCAGCATTTGAATTCTACTTGCTGGTAAGCCATTATTCCTCAGGAATTTGTTTAAAGTGTTCAGCTTTGTAAAGTTACACTTACTTTTTGCTGCCCATTCCTCTTGTCTTGGTGGGCTCTGCCCTGCTCCGTTCACCCTCCCTAACTCCCGGGCTCTCTCTGCTCCCCTGCCCTGCCCACAATTCCCTCCCACCCTCACTACCTCTACATTTATAGTGCTCACAACCACACCCACAGCTCAACCTCACATCACTATCACCAATCACAGCTCCTCAAGTCAGATCACATTACACCACACCAACTTGTTCCACCACAAAATACTCCCAACTACTATCATCCCACTAGGCATTATTTACATCACCCCACACTACTTACCCATCCACATATAGTGCAACCCTATAATTCCTCTCCAAACTTCCACCTAGAGCCAACCTAAACTTTATAACCATGACTATCACACAACTAAGTCTAGTCTGTCTTCTCATAGTTCTTTATAATTCCACAAGTTATCACTCTAGCAATATCCTTAAACTTAGTAGCACAACACTATCTTATGCACTTTTCATATAGAGACACCGCACATTATAATATCTTCCCACAATTGTTCAAGAACTACATAACAGACCAATTCAGAACTAAACACATATGCTCTCGTTCCTACTCCAAAAAAAACAATACTTTCTTGCACTCCTCACCAAACTCCAACATCTGTATCACCATTTTAATACCAAGCTCATCATAAGTGAGGATATCCACCCCAATCCAGGCCCAAATCCAACCTGTCCAACAACATAACACCCCCACTATCTTCATCCCTGGGCAAATCAACAACAGCAGCAAAACCAATCATCTTGTAATGCTTAATATTAATATTAGAAGTATCAAAAATAAAATACCTGAACTCCAGGCCACAATAGCACACTACTCCCCAGACATAGTTGCTTTAACAGAAACCTGGCTAAATAAAAACATAGCCAACTCAGTAGTTCTCCCTACTGGCTACAATATAATTAGACAAGACAGACCACTTTGTAAAGGGGGTGGAACTGCCTTACTGTATAAGTCCAACTTAACTGTATGTCAATTACCAAACTCTTACCCCTCTCCCAATAATTGGGGCATACTTATCTCACAACTTCAACTTCACCATAAAAAGGTCATCACCACAATTGTGATCTATATTCCACCTGGTAATAAACCTGCTAGCCTTGAAGACTTCTTATCCTGGTGTTCTTCCGCATACTTACAAGAAACTCTTATTCTGTGTGATTTCAACCTAGATTGGTTCACCTGTAAATCAGAACCACCAAGTAATCTAATAAATCTCCATGGCTACCAGCAGCTAGTGCAAATTCAACTAGATGTGATAAAAAATCTAAAAGGGAATCCATCCTTGACTGGATCCTAACTAACAGCCTCACATTGCACCCCCACACAGCCAGTCTCCCAGATACCTTAAGTGACCACAACATATTATACCTTATAAGTAGTAGAACAAGCATATGCAAACCCACTAACTATAAGTCCACTAGAAACACAAAAAAAATTATCTCCTGAGGTCCTCAATACTTTACTCTGTAACTGTGACTGGATCCCCCTAAAAACCCTCCCACTTGACCAGGCTGTAGCATATTTCAGCAAAACAATTCTACAACACCTAGACACTGTCGCTCTATTGCGCAAAATCAAGGTTAAAACCTCTACAAACCCCTGGCTCAGTAAAGAAACCAAACAAATCCTCAAGTCCAGAGACACTGCCTGGCTTTACTATCAAAAAACCAAAGAAATACAAAGCCTAACTAAGTACCAAGAACTGCGCAACCGTGCAAAAAAATGCATTAGGCTGGACAAAAAATCCTACTATACAACATTACAAACTAAATACCAACACAACCCGCAAAAATTTTGGCAAAATGTAAACCAGCTACTAAAATCCACCCAAAAGGCTACCCCCAAACCAAGCACCCCTGACACTAAAGTTCCTATCGAAACACAATTCAACTCCCACTTTATGAACTCAGTTCTGTCCTTTGTATCACAGGACAGTTCCTACCTCACTACCCCCCCCCCCCAACACAAATAACACTAATACAAGCTTTACCCTCAAAACAGTTTCCACCACTTCAATCAAAAGCATGCTCTACAAATGAAAAACCTCATCAACAGCAGCCAACCTACTCCCCAGCTATTTCTTGAAACTCACAACAGATGCTATTGCTATCCCAATCTCCATTCTCATAAACAGATCAATTGTTGAAAACTATGTGCCCAAACTCAGGAAAATATCCTATGTTACACCCATACATAAAGGCGGGACCTCCACCGAACTTAATAACTACAGACCCATTGGTTTACTCTCCCCCCTGGCCAAAATCCTAGAAAAATGCATCCATACCCAGGTGCTAAAATATCTCCTAGACAGCAACATCCTGTCACCTACTCAGCATGGTTTCAGACCTGCCCATAGTACCACTACAGCCCTCCTCTGCTTCACAGACACAGTAAACCATCTCAAAAACAAAGGCCTGCAGGTGTCAACTCTTTTTTTGGATATGTCCACAGCATTTGACACAGTCTCATACCAAATCCTGCTAAACAAACTAAACCAATATCACCTATCAAATTCCACTCTTACCTGGCTCCAAAGCTACTTAACTGACAGGTACCAAGCTGTGAAATGGGAAAATTATCACTCTCCTCAGCTGCCCATAACTATAGGAGTCCCACAGGGTTCTGTCTTAGGACCACTGCTATTCACAGTCTTCACAAATGACCTCCATACCTCCACACAGCATACATCTATCATTCAATATGCAGATGATGCTACCTTAATCTGTGCTGCACAAAACATTCCCACCCTCCTGCAAACAACTCAACTAGCATTCTCTGACGTTGAAAACTACATTACCAAACCCCTACTTATCCTAAATCAAAAACTCAGCTTATGATTGTAACTAGTTCTAACAAAAACACTGATAACAGTCAAATCACTATCTACTCCATAAATGCTACTCCAATCGCTCCAGTGGCACTGGCTAAGCTATTGGGGAAAAAACATAGACTCCCACCTAAAATTTGATAGTCATCTCAACTTAACTATTAAAAAAAGTACATGCCAAACTGGGATCACTCTACCGTATCAAACCATTTCTTACCAACAACACAAGATCAGCCATTGCTCACTCCCAACTTCTATCCACCCTACTCTATGCATCTCCCATTCTGACTAATCTCAACAAAACTGAATTAAGCAAAATGGAAACATGCTATAACAGAATTGCCCACTTTGCTGCAAATTGCTCATATAGAACTCATCACTGTACTGATTTGAGACAGCTCCACTGGCTTGAACTGCCCAACCTCCTAACCTACAATCAGCTCTGCCTCTGTCATTCTACCTACTACCTCCCCAGTAAGTGTTGTCCCCTCAAAAACCTAGTACAACATCACTCAGCCAAAAGCCCTCTTAGATCTTCAAGCAAACTACTACTAGAGGTCACCAACAGCTACAATAGCTTTGGAGACACACTATATAATAGTTCAGTGGCTAAAAAATGGAACTCTCTCCCCACTAGCATGCAAAACACAGTGTCCAAAGCCTCCTTTAAAAACCTCATTAGGCAACATCTCAAGCAAAGCTGACAGTGCCATGATTGCTCCCCAGAATAGTGAAAGTGGATAAGGTACACATACTAAACCTAGAGTACTTGATAATAGTTTTCACTCTTACTCACAAACACTGGCTAAGCTACAATGTATGTACTGTACCTCTGTACTATGTATGTATTCTACATGTATTTTATTTATTTATTTATTTTATTTTACATTTGTTAACCGGGTTAGTCCAACTGGATGAATATCCATTTTCAGTAGAGGCCCGGGGAGATAAGCTCCAATTTATACAATTTGTTAATACTAACTAAAACATCTAAGCATAACATTGACAAAAAATAAGAGAAATCTAAGGACATTTTTAACATTATTCCAGCCTTGATAAGTAGAAAGCAAGGGAAAAAAAAAGAGAAAGAGAAAAAAGAAGAACTAGGAGTTATAATATTATAAAAAGATCCTTGTTCATAGATTGTGAGGAAAAAATAGAAGCAAGAGTAGACTTTGAGAAATCTATCTAATAAAATTCAAAAGACTGTTTATTAAGGATTTCACCGACATAGAAGTCTGAAGGTGAAAGATAAAAGAAAAGAAGTAGATATAACATAAATTACTTAATGCAGAAGTTAGTCAGGATTACAACTAGGGCAAAGCCAGTGTTTTTTAGGTATATTTTAAGTTTTGGTTTGAAGTTAGTTAGAGAGGAAATAGAGGTAAGATCAGGAGGAAGAAGGTTCTATTTTTTCCCAACTACATTAGAGAAGAGAGCATCGCCTGCCCTGTGGTTGGATTTGCTGGAGGAGATAAGTAGTTTATTTGAGGAGCACAGGGAGTTAAGGTTCAGGTAGGGAGTAATAAGGGTAGATAGACTTGGGGTCTTCTTTGGTTGGTTAAGTATTTTATGGGACAATGTAATTTGGTTAAGCTCAAGTAGATTTTGAAATTCAAGCCAGCCTAGTTGAGATAGATTCTGGCAATGGTGTGTTCTAAATGGTTGTCCAGTGGCAAATCTAGCAATGTTATTATATGATTTAACCAGTTTAGAGAGATTGCTTTTTGAAAGGTGAGTATAGATAGTAGAAGCATATAGAAATGAGGAGATAAGGTGGGAGTGGGCGATACTTGTTTTAGCTAAAGGAGTGAGGAATGGCTTAATTCTGTAGAGGGCACCCATTTTTTTGTTGACTATATTTACAGTATTGTTGATATGCTCATTGAAAGTAAGGTGGTTGTCAACAGTAACCCCTAATAGTTTTGTTGTTAAGTCAGGTTGTATGAGAGTACCATTTTTTGACAGGACAGTGAAATCAGTAAGGGTGTGCTTTTGGGTTGGTGAAAATAGTAGGAGCTTCGTTTTTTTGGGGTTAAGTAGAAGACAGCGTTGAAGAAACCAAGACTCGACTTTATTAAATGCTTCTTGTGTTTTTAGTAGAAGATCAGATGAGGTCTTAGCTGAGCATAAAATTCTCGAGTCATCAGCATATTGTAAACATGTAGTTTGCAGAATAGCTAAGTGTAAGTCATTAATGAAAATTGAGAAGAGGAGTGGACCTAAAATAGAGCCCTGAGGGTCACCTAGGGTTACAGGCAGTAGGGAGGATAGTTGGTTATCCCATAGGACTGCTCACTGTCGGTTAGTAAGACAGGCTCTGAACCAGTTTATAGCCTGAGTATCGTATGAGAGGTGTATAAGAATGTTTATTAATAGCTGGTGATCAACCATATCGAAAGCTTTAGACAAATCTATAAAGAGAGCTGATGTGAGGATGTTGTTGTATCTGTTTTGGTTAATGGAGTTGCAGAAAGACAGTAGGGCAGTTGTAGTACTGTGGTGTGGCCTGAAACCATGCTGGCAATCAGCTAGCAAATTGTTTTGAGTTAGATGGTTAAGTAATTGCTTGTGAATGCATTTTTCCATTATTTTTGCCAATGGGGATAATAGAGCTATCGGGCGATAGAGTGGTCATTAGAATTCCCTTCTTTATGGAGTGGAATGATGTGTGAGATTTTCCAGATGGTAGGGATTTCTCCCTCGGCAATAGTTCTGTTAATGAGGATAGAAATTGGGTAGGCTATACCTTTGGCAGCTGCCTGCAAATATTCTGCTGGTAACTGGTCTGCTGATGGAGTGCAAGGTTTAAGTTTTTGGATAAGTCTACAGATATCTCGAGTGGGGACAGGTTGTAATTGAAATATAGGGGCTAAGGTCTTGTTGGTGTTTGGAGGGAATGTAATATCAGGAGAAAGTTGGTTAGCTAGTGCTTGTATAGTTTCTGTGAAGTAGGTATTAAAGGCATTTGGAGTTTTGGTCTGGCCTGGGTGAAGTAGTCTGTTGATACCTGCCCAAAAGTTTTGTGGGTTATTTTGGTATTTGGTTTGAGTGTTCATGTAGAATTGTTTCTTGTCTAAGAGAATAGCTAGTTTTGTTCTGTTTCTCAACTGTTTATAAGTGAGGTGATCTGAAGTACTTTTAGTAGTTCTCCATTTGGCCCAAGCTTTGTTTCTGAGTAACATGTTTTGTCTAGTGTTTTTGGACAGCCAAGGGGCAGGTTTGGCTCTAATTCTTATGTTCCGCTTTGGAGCGTGGTGGTCAAAGATTGCTAGAAATTTAGAGTTAAAGTAGTTATCTGCCTCAGTGAGAGGTAGACTTTTTATGGGGGTCCAATTACAGGCTTTGATTTCCTTTTGGAATAATTCTGGGTCAAAGTCTCTATTGTATCTAATTGTTTTATAAATGATAGAATGGGGGACATCATTTTTTCCCTGATCAGGTAGGTTAAGGAATGGTCACTGAGATTGTCAGGGAATATCCCTACTTTGTATGCTCGTTGAGGTTTATTAATGTGTATCCAGTCTAGGATGCTTTCCTTTTTGCTGGATTTATTAATTTTGGTTGGGGAGGAAATAATTTGAGAGTACCCGTGCAGGTCAATATGCAAGATGGGATGCTCTGTATTAATATTGTTCCAGTCAATGTTAAAGTCGCCCATAATGATGGTTTCTTGGGGGAAGTATGGGGATAGGGTACTGAGGATTTCCTCGAGTAAGCTGATGTTATCGCCTGGAAGTAAATATTTACAGATGATATATAAGGACTTACTGGAGTTTAGCTGAAGTTTAGAGACAAGGATTTCAGCCTTGGTCTCAGGAAGAGCTTTGTAGTCAATGGGGGTAACTTGTAGGCTATTTTTGAAGAGAATAGCTACTCCCCCTTCCCTTCTTTTTTATACGGTCGTGCCTTATAATACTGTAACCTGGTGGGGTGATATCAATATCTTTAGTATGGGGTTTGAGCCATGTTTCAGTTAGACATAGTATGTCAAAAGATTGATCATCTAATAATGCATGGAGGTGTGCAAGTTTGTTGTTTATGTTGCATATATTGAGTTGTGCAATGAAGAGAGAGTTTGTAAGTGTAGTGGGAGTTTGTGTTGTGGGTGGAGAGGGGTTAAGATTATTAGCTTGAGGTAAGCTAGAAGGGCCTGGATTTGGATGTATATCACCATCTTGCAAGTGATTTGTTTTGGGTCTAATTAGATAGGGTAGAAACTGAGAGATTAAGCTTGGGAGTTTCCTAGTCATTGGGAAATAATACTTGATGTGAAGCAGTCTATGGTATTTTGCTAGAAGATAATGTGCTTCTGAGGTGATATTAATGTGGTTTTGGGCAGTGGCTATGATTAAGGTAGAATGAGCTGGAGGGTGGTAAGTATTTAGATATTTTGTATGTTCAAAGGATGTTAAGAGGTAAGCTGAGGTGAGGCTCATTAAAAGTGAGGGGAAGAGTAGCAATGTGAGCTGTGTGAAGAGAGTGTGGGATGGCATGACTAAAGGTTGATATTCAAAAGTAGTTAAAATAGAGAGTGGGAGTGGTGAGGACGCTCTGAGGAAGTAAGTAAAGGAGAAAGAGCAGTATAAGAGGAGGGGAGAGGAACTGGTAGTATATGCAGGGTGGGGATAGTTAATTTGGGGGAGGGGTGAGTATAGAGAGTAAGGTGAGGGGAAGAAAAGGATTGGTTAATGTGAGAGGGGGTGGGGTTTAGATCTATATGTTCCAAATTTCAGCTGTGCACCACAAATCTATTAATTACCTTTATTTTTAAATTAATATTTTCTTGTTTTTCTCTCCATTGTAACTGTTGATGTGCTGCATACCACTTTAAAAAGATGCCCGCTGTAATTTGTGTGTATACCGATCATGTCTAAATATCTAAATGTATCTGTAATTTTTCTATGTGGAGCTTTTCTCCCAGGCCTCTGCTGAAAAAGGGCATTTTCAGCTTAGTCAGACACCCCCACTTAACAAATGTAAAATAAAAAATGAAATAAAATAAATAAATAAACATACAAGGCCATGTCAAACCCAGAGTTGTTGGACATTCTACACTTAAACAAATCCCAACCCCTCTGAGCCACATGCTTCAGGGATCTTAACCTTGTCATCAGGATGAATAGAACATGCTGAAGGGATAGGTTCCTGACCCAGAGACTCCCCATGCTCTAGAATAGACTGCCCATACATGTCAGACAGGGCACCTCAATGGCCCTCTTCAAGAAGAACCTTGGCGATTGGATGGGAGATAGGAAATTCACTCCAGGGATCACATCAGGGGTCCAGGAATGTAAATATTTGTGGGATGCATTAGCCAGGAAATCATTATGGCTAGGTTTGTATAGGCCCTAGAGTTGATAGCCTATTACCTACCTATGAACCTATGAATCCACCACAGTTGTAATGTGTACAGTTACAGTGAGAGAGGGGTCATTACTTTTAGCCCAAACTACTGATTGGGACGATAGTGATGATGTCATGCCTTCAAATATGTTCTGTGCCACAGCTGTGGTAAAAATTCACCTGTGACACCTGTCATTAAAAAAATTCCTATAGACTGTGGCCTTGTATATACAGCTGTTTGACTTCAGCAAAGAACAGCATAATGTGAGTGTAGAGCCATGACAGAGTGATACCTACAACATTGCATCAGTTTATTTCTAACAAAAAACTATCAACACATTGGGGATTTCATGCCATTTAAACAGGTCTTCTTTTACAAGTGTTCTGGGAGTGCTCCTGTGGTGGATGTAGTTAATGCTTCTAGAGCAATTTTACCCAGATAGTCATTGGTTCAAATCTAGGAATGCATATGTGCAGAACAATATGCACAGACAAGAGTGGGCTATCCAACCTGCAGTGATATGTCTTAATCATACTTGTGTGGACATTAACATAGTTACATCCTTTTGATCCCCTAGACTATGTTGTATTGGATAAATGAACTTCAAAATCCTTTTTAGTTCACACCTTGGATTATGTTCTTTGTGATACTCCAATACTATGTCCTCTGGTTGATGTAGTTAACACACAGCTCTCTAGACCATACAGCATGATAAACAGGGGGTTGAATCTAGTAAGGTCTGCCTGCCAGACTATTATGATAAAGAGAACTGGGTTAGCCAAGCCAAAGACTGGTGGTATGGCACAGAAAGGGACTCTGGCTAACAAAGTTCGCAGATCACTGCAAACTGGGAGCCATTACTGAATCCCCAAATGATGTGGATATTCTACAAAAGGGCCTTACAGAAACAGATGCTTGGTGCCAGAGCCATGGGCTCATGCTTAATGCCAAGAAATGTATAGTTATCCCCTTTGTGAAAAAACATGTACCCGTGAATTACCACATAGGTGGTAGTACACTAAACACCAAAAGTGTGATAAGAGACTTAGGGACACAGGTGGACAGTGGTCTCACCTTCGATAACCACATTGCCACAACAGTCAGGAAATCCTTCTATTTGACACAACTCATCACTAAGGGCATTTCATCCAGAAAAAAGAAGGTCATAGTCCTACTGTACTCATCCCTCATTAGACCCATTATAGAATACAATGCCCCATTTGGTATGTACCTCTCAAGACATCTGTAACAACTGGAAAGACCGCAGAAATTCCTCACTAAAAGAATCACAGGCCTAAAGCAGATGCCCTATGCTGACCATCTAAAAAACCTCCACCTAAACTCTGTCACATATCGTCTACTCAAAGGCAATCTCTGCTTAACATACAAGGCCATGTCAAACCCAGAGCTGTCGGACATGCTACACTTAAAGAAATCCCAATCCATCAGAGCCACATGCTCCAGGGCTCTAAACCTTATCATCACAATGAACAAAACATGCTGGAGGGATAGGTTCCTGACCCAGAGACTCCCCAGACTCTGGAATAGACTGCCCATACATGTCAAGCAGAGCGCCTCTTTGGCCCTCTTCAAAAGGAACCTTGACGATTGGATGGGAGTCAGGAAATTCACCCCGGAGATTACGTCAGTCACCCTGCTAGACAGGGGTCCAGGGAAGTAAATACTGTGGGAAGAAATAGCCAGGGAATTTTTATGGCTAGGTTTCTATAGGCCCTAGGGCCGATAGCCTAGTACCAACCTATGAAAGACAGCAACTTTTTAGGTGCCAGACTCCAAGATAGAGGAGCAATAGTTATTCCAGTAGGATACTGATGTGAACCTGTTCAGGTATGTTCAAGACACATCAAATATACTTTGTTTTGTTGTGTCAGTTGTTATGCTACTTTCTCTGAGGTCCAGCCTTAGCCATTTATTTGAGTCTAGCAGATTGTAACGGCTGAGTATGGTTGTGAATGCTTAAAGGTATTATTTCCCCAAAATAATGAATTGTATTGCATGACTTAATGAAAACATTTACATAAACATTTAATTTTCTTCTTCTCAGTGTAAGCCTTTACATAAAGTGAGGGCTTATTTATCATTTCTTAATGTGTGCCATGCTGCAAATTAATCACAAAGTGTGAGTGAGCCTGTGTTATGATACTTTCTTGTGGTTTTGAGTAGTTGATGTTATTGTAGTCTCTACTGTACTTCCTTATGAGCATGCCCAGTATAATGATGTATTAGATGCATGATATTCAATATAAAGCACTTTAAGTACTTGATCTTATGAGATAGTTGTTGTTTTTTGTTCTTCCTTGTCAAAATGTAACAGAAATTGCCTCTGGAAGGTACCATGCAGTGCAATGAAGTTATAGACTTATATGCATAGGATGACAATATTTATCACAGGCCACTGTACAGTTGGCTGGTGTATGTGAAATATAAATTATCAACAGGTCACTTAATAATACACAACAATGTTTCACCCACGTGTGATTTATGTTATTGTACTGTCATACAAGTATTACTAATGGGTTTAACAAGGCTAACTTCAGGGCTAAATATCAGGTAAAAATTGATGGTATACTGCATTCACATGACGTTTTTATGTTAACATGTATGGTATGACACTTGCACCAGGAAGGGCACATATCTTATCATCGATTACAGTATCATGTATGCATCATACTCAGATAATTATAGTCTGACATTTGCTACATTTCCCCATAGCTGATGTATTAAAGCCATAATGCAGGCATGTAATTTTAATTTGCCTAAGTTGACTGGGCTATCTATCCATTTGTGTTATGTACATACATACATACATACATACATACATGTATACATCATATGCATTGTGCTATACATAATGACAATCATATACACACAGCCCATTTGTCAGGGGACTGACTACGTTTGAGTTGTATCTTGATTTAAGAGCATGTTCGCATATGTCAGATGACCATACCCCCTCATAGTGCAAATGAATACATATCTCACATCTGCTATAGTCCGATAACTGTTAATATATCACATCATTATTCTGTTGATTTGCTGGTCGAAGTGACAGTTCTGTGTATGCATCACATCCTTCTGTATTTTGCTACACACAAAAACAGCATGTATGAGCTGCCGCAAACATTTTACCATTACAACATGCAAGTTGCTGCCAAAAATATATATATTTTTTTTCATCAGTTACTACTATTATTGGAATGACTGCACAGGTATCCAATATTCTTCTTAGTATTTTGACATTGTCACAGGAGTGCACATTGCCCTAGAAATGTCAGTATTGTTTCTTTCATACAAATAAAGCACTAAAAGACTTACAGTTCTTTAAACTGTATGTATATTCTAACATCAATCATGTGGATGTAAGTTATTACCTTTCATTACACCTTTAATATATATTACAATGGCACAGAAGTTTCAAACACTTGCAACATGGGTGTAGCAAGATTTTCAATATAATCATGTGAGTCCCACAAACTAAGCATGCCTCAGGAAATATGTATTTATTTTATTATTTATTTATTTATTTATTTACCATTTGTTTACTGGAAGGTCCAACTGGGACAGAGTCCATTTTCAGTGGAGTAACACTCCAGATGCATGTCTTTAAAATGTGGGAGGAAACTGGAGCACCCAGAGGAAACTCGTGAGAACAGAAGCAGGACATAAAGATTCCACACAGAAGGCACCCCAGCCAAGAATCATAGGAAGTTACTAGGCTATTGGCTCTGATGCCTTTATAAGCCTAGCAAGAGTTTAGCTCATGTTTAGGCAAATCAGCACCCAAAGCCCCTGTCCAGCAAGGACACAGGTGGAATCCCAAGGGTGTATTTTCTGTTTCCCATCCAGCTATAGGATCATAGAAAGTTACTAGGCTAAAATAACCACCCCTGCCATGTCTTAAACCCAGGCCCTTGACAACTACAGCCTAGTGCACTAACACACTAGGCCAAACAGATCTTAAACAGCAGAACCTCTTACTGTGAGGTGATAATGCTAACCTCTGCGCCACCATGCCACCTTGCAGTTAAATTTTATAACTGTATAAACTATTCTATAATTTAAATTAATGCACAACACATGCTTTGCTAACACAATTTTAAATAAACAATAGCTTTTCTGCAATTACAAGTGATAAAAAATGGCAACAAAAAGTCCTTTCTGAAGTGCATAGGGCAACAGATTTAGAGTTCAGTTAAATTGCTTTACAAGAACAGCAGGGACTACAGTATAATATTAGTTATAGGTTCATAGGTTCATACTAGGCTATCTGCCCAAGGGCATTTATAAGCCTAGCCCATAGTTATGTGGCTTTTGCCACCCCTTTAGTTTGAATAAAAACTATGCCTATCATTTTGCTGTGCCTCTGTCAAGCAGTGACACTGATTTCTGGATACACAGCTGATGTGCAATACCTACTATATATACAGTGTCCCCTTATGAATCAACTTCACTAGCTGTTATCTCAAGTGTGCAATTTAAATACATTTCATGCGTATCCCATTTACTCCATTTTGTTAAACTGTAGCTGTGCCCCCCTCACATCTTTTGTCAGCATTTCCTTTTCATTATGCATTTGTCCCTAAATGAACAGGACTACATGCATAGCAAAAAATAAATTTAATTACTATAAACCTACAAAACAAATAAATATCTAAATAAAACAACAAAGGCTATAGACTCTGTCAACTTTAATAAACTGTAGCGCCTCGGCAAAAGCCTTCAAGGAGTAACAAAAGAAAGCAAGTGTCAACACCACATCTTTTATACATAAGTAATTAAAAACAATACAGCAATTATACTTGAATAATAATTAACTAACCCTTAAAGAGCTTTGTGTTAAAATAAAAATATATTCACTTCAAATAAAACATATCCAGTTACACTCCACATTTAACCCCTTACAGGATAAAGTATCCTATTTTAAAATATATACAGTTTATTTGCATAATAATTTATCTTTAAGTTTTCCTCACCAAATTTAACCTGCACTTGTTCCAAGATAGTGCCTTGTTTTTAATTACTTATGTATAAAAAGGTGGTGTTTTATATTTTTATAGTATATTCTTCATGGCTACTGACCCTCCTTTTAGTGTTCCCCCTTTATTTCATGGAGAAGCTGTACCCAAATAATAATGTACCCAAATAAATATCTATTTGACAAGTAAGGAGAACAAAACAGCTCTGTACCAACATATCTCCTATATTATGTCCCCTCTTATAAGATATTAAATGTGTTTTAAAAAAAAAGAGTTTTGTTATTCAATTAATAATACACTTTTAAGGGTTAATTGATTGTTATTCAAGTATAGTTCTGTGATTGTTTTTAATTACTTATGTATAAAAGATGTGATGTTGACACCCATTTTCGTTTGTTACTCCTTGAAGGCATTTGCCAAGGCAATAGAGTTTAATAAAGTTATTGAGGGCCTGTAGCCTTTGTTGTTTTATTTATAAGTGTAGTTACTGTTGTTTGTACACTAATATATTTATATCCTTTGTTGTTTTATTTATAAGTGTAGTTACTGTTGTTTGTACACTAATATATTTATATCCTTTGTTGTTTTATTTATAAGTGTAGTTACTGTTGTTTGTACACTAATATATTTATATCCTTTGTTGTTTTATATAAATGTAGTTACTGTTGTTTGCACACTAATATATTTATAGCCTTTGTTGTTTAGGTACATAGGTTCATAGGTTGATACTAGGCTATCTGCCCTAAGGCATTTATAAGCCTAGCCAGAGTGTGCTTGGCTTTCGCCACCCTTTTAAATTAGTTGACTGTGCCTCTGTATAGTAGGTCACAGAAGGTAGCCCTTTTTAAGGTTAGTTTACTGTGCCTCTGTCAAGCAGGGACACAGAAGAGATCCCAGGGGTAAACTTACGATCTCCCATCCACTCGTCAAGATTTCTCTTGAAGAGGGTCAGTGAGGGGCTCTGCCTAACATGGATTGGGATTTTGTTCCAGAGTGAGGGGAGCCTCTGGGATATGAATCTGTCCCTCCAGCAAGTCCTATTTATTTCTGTGCTGAGGTTCAAGTCCCTGGAGCATGTAGCTCTAAGGGATTTGGATTTCCAGAGGTGAAGCATGTCCATTAATTCTGGGTTGGACATGGCTTTATACGTCAGTCAGAGATCGCCTCTGAGTAGGCGGTACGCAACTAAGTAGAGCTGGAGTTTCTTTAGCTGAACTGCATAGGGCATCTGTTTGAGCCCCTTGATCCTCTTGGTGAGGTATTTTTGGGGTCTTTCCAGAGTCTGCAGGTGTCGGGTAAGGTACATCCCAAATGGGGCATTGTATTCAATTATGGGCCTGATAAGTGATGAGTAGAGGGGCATAATGACCTCTCTTGATCTAGATGTGAATCCTTTCATGATAAGGTGGGCTATATTGAAGGTCTTTCTAACCACTTTGGCAACGTGGTTGTCAAAGGAGAGATTGCTATCTACTTGGGTCCCCAAGTCCCTAATTACTTCTTCCGTACTTAATGGATTACCAATGGATTACCACCTATGTGGTAATTTGTGGGCACTTTGTTTTTCCCAAAGGGGATGACTATGCACCTTTTGGCATTTAGCTCAAGGCCATGGCTCTGGTACCAGTTATCCGTCTCTGTGAGACCCTTTTGGATGATGCTTGTGTCAGCCGG